>NW_028135195.1:0-137807 GCF_964662115.1 Mustela nivalis
ACTTGACTGCCTCCTTTTTCATCTGTCAATTGGTTACAAATTCTGGTACTGAAGAGAATACATTGGGGCTGGTGGCTCAGTGTGTTAAAGCCTCTGCCTTCAGTTCAGGTCATTATCTCAGGATCCTGGGATCGAGCTCCACGTCGGGACATAATGTAACGACAGATAGTTTATATGGGAGCCCTTTGGGTACTCTGGTGGATGAATGTTTTTAAATTAGTTTTTCATGGACATGGGGAGTTAGAGACGAGAAGGGAGGTGGGGGAAATTGGAAGGGGAGCTGAATCATGAGAGACTATGGACTCTGAAAAACAATCTGAGGGTTTTGAAGGGGCGGGGGATTTGGAGGTTGGGGTACCAGGTGTTGGGTATCATAGAGGGCACTGCTTGCATGGAGCACTGGGTGTGGTGCAAAAAGAATGAATACTGTTATGCTGAAAATAAATAAAAAATTAATTTAAAAAATATTAGTTTTTCGTAAACTACAAAAAAAAAAAAAAAAAAAGAAAAGCGCTCCCATTTATAGCGTACACTTTATGGTTCACAAAGCACGTGCCAACAATAAAAATAATAATGGGTTACCGTTACACTTCATAGAAAAGGAGGTACAGGGAAATTGAATGAAAGGGAATAACAAAGTAGGTTCATAAGTCAATCTTCCTTGTAAAAAAATTAACCTGAAAGTGCGTTTCTGCCACCTCTCTCCTGTGTGACATTTTATCGATGGGAGATGGAAAATAAATGGTCTGGTTAACCTTTCCCTCCCCCTCAAAACCCATTATTTGAAAACACAAAAAGGGAAGTGAAGGGAGAAATCCTCCCACTCCCATCCCCACTCACCTCCATAGCCACCTCCTCTTCCAAGAACCTAGCAGACAAGGTGCCAAGAAGTGTTAGGTACCAGCAGTGGTCTCAGATCTCATTCAAGAATCATGGTGAAAGGCATTCAAAGAGATTGTGGGGGCACAGGGATCCAATTAAGGGGGACAAGTTTAAGGTTTGCCTGGTCCCCTAAAAACTAATGGCACTAGAGAAGATGAGCTTTGGGAACTATAGCATAATGGATACAATGTGTAAAAAGCTTCAGTGAGTCATGGTGGGAAGAGGCCAAGAGGGTAGCAAACACAGTCTTAGATGATGTTATTAATAGCACTATAGGCTCTAGATTTCCTGTGGTGGTGTTCTTGGCAAGACCAGCCCGGCCAAAGTGGATACTCTCAACCTGGAACAGAGGGTCTTGGAGATGCCAGCACGTGAGGTATGATGAGAGGGTAAAATGATAGGAGGTGTCCTTTGGAAGGACTGACTCCTTGACTTTAAAAGGGAGAACCCAAATCTGTAGGTGAAATCTTTCTGGCTACAAAGAGGGCCAAGGCCTCCTAAGGTCAAGGTCTCCTCGTCACTTGCAAAGATGTCGAAGAACATATTCAGACATTTCAAAGATGTCCTCATATCATTGGTTCCCACTCTGGAATTCTATCAATAAGGTGAGAGTTCCTCTAGTTGAAAAAGAGATCTAAAAAGACTTCCCTTTCTCATGTAATTTCTGTAACCTCCAGGACACACCCACCTCCCCCTTCCAGCTCTGTAATGAAGCCACAGCTGGTGCCAATTTGTGGAACTCCTTAAAGGCTATTCTCCCTTATATACCCCGGGACCAAGTTCCCATGCTCCCTCACCCGATTTCCTGCACTCACCTCCCACCTGGTGTGTTCACACCTGCAAGTGCCTTTTACCAACCCCTTTGCCAAAAGGCAGCCAGAGTGACCTTTCAAAGACCTATCAGTTCCTGGCATTTGTCTCCATAGAAATCTGCACTGATCTTCTAACAAATTCTCAGTCCTCCAAAGGCACCCATAATCCTCCCATCAGTCTATTCATACCCGTCCAACTGACTGATGCCTGTTCTGCCCCATCTCTCTGCCCTTCAACCACACTGCCTCCTTCTTCCTGTGGAGACCTCTCATGGCACCTGCCTCCAAGCACAGGTGATTCCCATTGATGGGAAGACCCTCTTCTCTCCCCCATCTCCCCACTCCAGTTACTCCCACTTATTCGTGAGCTCACAAGCCCCATGGTACACACTCTCCATGCAGCCTGCTCTCTCTTTTCTAGCACTGGCCTCCATTTCTAGCTGTGCTTGTGTCATGGATGTCCCTCCCCAGCCAGCCTCCAAGCTCTCCTTCCCTTTAGCTCCAACACCTGACACAGTGCCTGGCACGTATCACTTTGAGCTTCCCTTGGGTGGACCTTTTCCTGTTGAGATGCTCCACTGGGAGCTTAGCCCCGCACCCCAGCATGGGCTCCGGCCTCAGAAGTGAGGGGGCGGGGCCAGCGCAGAGAAGGGTCTTTGCTTATTTCCAAAGCTGGAAGTGAGCTCTCAGAGGACTCAGGAGGGAGGGGGGCGGGGGCGGCCGGAAGAGGGGCTTTGCTAATTGCCCAGGCGGGAAGGAGGGGCGCGCAGCGCCAGTGTGCTGTGCTGCAGCCCATTTGGGACTGCAGGACCCACCATACTCCCTGCCCCTGCACTCCCATGCTCCAGCCTAGATCCTGAGGCCGCGGTGTCCTGTTCCTGTTCCCGCCGCCTGCTGCCCCTCACCGACCCATGGCTTCTCTGGAGGACCCTCTGCTCACAGGTAAAGTGACACCACGACACGCCCTCACCTGAAGCAGAAAACGCAGTCCAGGAGCTGGGCGCAGCCTCCCGCCAACCCCAGGGCACCAGGACCACCCCAGACGCTGCGCCACACCCTGTCCGCAGGGGGTCAGGCCGGGGACAGCGCCACAGGAGGTACTCCCCCCCTGCCAGCGGGCAGGCTAGCCCCCATAGTTCTGCACCCCCACGCGCTTTTCAGAGCCTCCTGCCATTCCCAGGGCACCCAGAACCCAGAGAGTGAGGCCTTGGGTGTTCTCTAGTGACAGATTCAAGGCAATTTTTCGACTTTGGGACTCAGAGTTAACATAGTTTTCATTTGTGATTATTATTTTTGTGTGGGGGCCGTCGCTTTTCTTTTGACCTATGCTTGTTTTCACTCCCGGTTCTGAAGAAGCCCCTAAATCCTAACCCTTTGAGGACTCCGAAAGCTCTCAGAGCAGCAGTGCTGGGGGACAGTGTGGACACATGGTTTGGTTTCTCCTCTGGCCTGCTTCTGTGGCAGCCCCGCTCTGTCCTCCTCAGACTTCAGAGCAATATCTGAACAAGTGGAGAAGCGACCAGGGGGTCAGGAAGGTGGCCACCGAAGAGTGACTTCTCTGGAGGGTGGCTGAGCTAGCAAGTGAGCATGTTAGTCCAGCTCTGCCTGCATTCAGTATGGAGCTGAACAGGGGCCAGGGAAGGGGAGGAGGAGCAGAGAGCAGGGACAAAGGGACCAAAGAGGAGATTCAGATGAAGGGAAGTAATGGGGAGGAAAGAGAAGAAACTCTAGAAGACAGGTATGTAGAAAGGAAAAGGGATGAAGTGGGCATTGGGAAAGGGCACCACCAGGGAAGGAGAGAGGGGAAGAAAAGAGGGAGGAAGAGAGGAAAGGGGAAAGGGAGAAGGGAGGAGTCAGCATGCCAGGGCTCCCCCTGCATCTGAAGAAGAGGTGGCTGCTCCAGCTTGTCAAACAGGGTGCTCACTCTTTGGCCCCAGTTTCTGCTCCCAGTGCTACTGGGCTTTTCAAGGAAAGCAGGCTGTCCCTTGGGACCTACTGGAGCCCACTGGAGCCCACAGGAGGGTGGGAGAATTAAGATGCCACCGGGTCCTGTCCTGAGCTGCTCCCAGCCACCAGCCTCACCACATGGTGCAAGAGGGACCCCAGAACAAAGGACGGACACAGGCCAGCATGTCTGCTGGTGGCCCTGGGCACTTAGCTCATCGCAGTGAACCACACGGCCTCCTCAACCCACGCTTTCAAAGCCTCCTTCTTCGCTTCTGGCTTTCATGTCTGTAGGAACATGAGCCAGATCTAACTCATCTCCGACAGACAATTCTGACTCACCCCGTGTCAGATTTTTATGAGTGGCTGTGATAGAGTAAGATAGCAATGCTCCAACAAACGGACTGTTTCCTCCCACTTGACCTCAACAGTCTTATACATTTTCTTAGCGAAAACATCTTGTCTCCTTCCATTAAGCTCATAACGTGGTCTAATAGTATACATGCGCCTTCCTTAGATGCGAAGCGATACAGAGGTCCTTTTTTTTTTTTAATTTTACAAGGTAAAGTCAGTGAACATATCCAACTTGACGAATACGTCTCTAAAATGTCATTCCAGGCAAAGCTTTTTCTGCCTACAGTTTCGAGCCTACGTGGTGACATTTTTAAAATGCTTTCAGTCCCTCAGTGAGGCTCTTAGAAGCTAGCCAGGGCTTACTACGTGCCAGGCACTGTGTCAGGTGTTGGAGCTAAAGGGAAGGAGAGCTTGGAGGCTGGCTGGGGAGGGACATCCATGACACAACCACAGCTAGAAACGGAGGCCAATGCTAGAAAAGAGAGAGCAGGCTGCATGGAGAGTGTGTACCATGGGGCTTGTGAGCTCACGAATAAGTGGGAGTAACTGGAGTGGGGAGATGGGGGAGAGAAGAGGGTCTTCCCATCAATGGGAATCACCTGTGCTTGGAGGCAGGTGCCATGAGAGGTCTCCACAGGAAGAAGGAGGCAGTGTGGTTGAAGGGCAGAGAGATGGGGCAGAACAGGCATCAGTCAGTTGGAGGGGTATGAATAGACTGATGGGAGGATTATGGGTGCCTTTGGAGGACTGAGAATTTGTTAGAAGATCAGTGCAGATTTCTATGGAGACAAATGCCAGGAACTGATAGGTCTTTGAAAGGTCACTCTGGCTGCCTTTTGGCAAAGGGGTTGGTAAAAGGCACTTGCAGGTGTGAACACACCAGGTGGGAGGTGAGTGCAGGAAATCGGGTGAGGGAGCATGGGAACTTGGTCCCGGGGTATATAAGGGAGAATAGCCTTTAAGGAGTTCCACAAATTGGCACCAGCTGTGGCTTCATTACAGAGCTGGAAGGGGGAGGTGGGTGTGTCCTGGAGGTTACAGAAATTACATGAGAAAGGGAAGTCTTTTTAGATCTCTTTTTCAACTAGAGGAACTCTCACCTTATTGATAGAATTCCAGAGTGGGAACCAATGATATGAGGACATCTTTGAAATGTCTGAATATGTTCTTCGACATCTTTGCAAGTGACGAGGAGACCTTGACCTTAGGAGGCCTTGGCCCTCTTTGTAGCCAGAAAGATTTCACCTACAGATTTGGGTTCTCCCTTTTAAAGTCAAGGAGTCAGTCCTTCCAAAGGACACCTCCTATCATTTTACCCTCTCATCATACCTCACGTGCTGGCATCTCCAAGACCCTCTGTTCCAGGTTGAGAGTATCCACTTTGGCCGGGCTGGTCTTGCCAAGAACACCACCACAGGAAATCTAGAGCCTATAGTGCTATTAATAACATCATCTAAGACTGTGTTTGCTACCCTCTTGGCCTCTTCCCACCATGACTCACTGAAGCTTTTTACACATTGTATCCATTATGCTATAGTTCCCAAAGCTCATCTTCTCTAGTGCCATTAGTTTTTAGGGGACCAGGCAAACCTTAAACTTGTCCCCCTTAATTGGATCCCTGTGCCCCCACAATCTCTTTGAATGCCTTTCACCATGATTCTTGAATGAGATCTGAGACCACTGCTGGTACCTAACACTTCTTGGCACCTTGTCTGCTAGGTTCTTGGAAGAGGAGGTGGCTATGGAGGTGAGTGGGGATGGGAGTGGGAGGATTTCTCCCTTCACTTCCCTTTTTGTGTTTTCAAATAATGGGTTTTGAGGGGGAGGGAAAGGTTAACCAGACCATTTATTTTCCATCTCCCATCGATAAAATGTCACACAGGAGAGAGGTGGCAGAAACGCACTTTCACGTTAATTTTTTTACAAGGAAGATTGACTTATGAACCTACTTTGTTATTCCCTTTCATTCAATTTCCCTGTACCTCCTTTTCTATGAAGTGTAACGGTAACCCATTATTATTTTTATTGTTGGCACGTGCTTTGTGAACCATAAAGTGTACGCTATAAATGGGAGCGCTTTTCTTTTTTTTTTTTTTTTTTTTTGTAGTTTACGAAAAACTAATATTTTTTAAATTAATTTTTTATTTATTTTCAGCATAACAGTATTCATTCTTTTTGCACCACACCCAGTGCTCCATGCAAGCAGTGCCCTCTATGATACCCAACACCTGGTACCCCAACCTCCAAATCCCCCGCCCCTTCAAAACCCTCAGATTGTTTTTCAGAGTCCATAGTCTCTCATGATTCAGCTCCCCTTCCAATTTCCCCCACCTCCCTTCTCGTCTCTAACTCCCCATGTCCATGAAAAACTAATTTAAAAACATTCATCCACCAGAGTACCCAAAGGGCTCCCATATAAACTATCTGTCGTTACATTATGTCCCGACGTGGAGCTCGATCCCAGGATCCTGAGATAATGACCTGAACTGAAGGCAGAGGCTTTAACACACTGAGCCACCAGCCCCAATGTATTCTCTTCAGTACCAGAATTTGTAACCAATTGACAGATGAAAAAGGAGGCAGTCAAGTGAAAATCAATAGGTCTTAGACCTGCAAGAAATTTGAATTAGATGAATTCAGCTACTCAGGCACTGTTTCACATTTTCAGATCTCTGCAGAAAAGGGGTTAACCTTTTTACAGCATGTAAAAGAGAAGACTATAACACATACTATGTGTAAGCATGTAAATATCAAAAAATATCCCATTAGTTGCTAAGACACACAGGGCCTATATTTTCTCTCAAATTCATGAATATGTAGGAGCAATAAGTGAGAAGTGAATGTATACTTTTCACTTCGAAGTCTTTTAGAAATCTAAAATATGACTTTCTATGGTTTGTGTCTCCATATTCCTTTATTGCCAGTTTGAACAAATCCACATGCTTTGATTCAAAGGTAATAAATTCCTCTTATTTGGAAACATGATGTTTATTTTTATTCTCTCACCCTTAGCAGGTGGTTTCATTTTAGCACACTTCAGAGTTATAATTTCATGCTTATTAAAAACATTTATTATGATCTACATAGATGAATGAAACTTTTATTTTATTAAATTATTTGACAAAAAATCTGTTATTTTTAAAAATGTATTTCCTTTAGGGTTATTTTAGAGCGTTCAGAGAGGATCTAGGAGTGTGGTATTATGTAGTTTTTAAGTAGGTATGAAATGGTTATTTATAGGATTGTTTCTTTAAGGCTTATGTATATTGTCCATTATATGCTATAAAATATTTTGAAAGTAAATTTAAGGTATGTTTTACATAGTTTATTTTTTGGAAATAAATATTGAAATGACTTGTGAAATTCAGTATATTCTCAACATTAATTTATTTTGAAATTTACCAGTTGTCTACTGAACTATTATATGGCAGATATTACTTCAGACTACACTGGTAAATGAAATACTTGGCTTTGTAGAACTTTTATTTTAATGGGTGAGACAATTCAAAGCTATAAACCTTAATAAAAATTGCATAGTGCATTCAAAAAGGATGAGTACAATGGGGAAAAAGAAAAACTCGATCAGGGTGAGAAAAATCAAGGTTGCTAGGCAGGGGATGGGGAGTTAAAATTTTTAATAGGAAGATCAGGGTAGTTACAATGAAGCTGACAATTGAACAAAGGTATGGAAACGTGATGAATTTGCGCAGAACTATCAGCAATAAGGTCACTCCAGACAAAGGAATTGGCTATCTTGAAGGCCATAAGGTTGGATCATGCCTGGCATATCTGAGGAATAGCAAGGAGGCCACTGTGAGTGACTGAAGAGTAGCAGGGAAAGAGGTCACAGAGGTTAAATGAGTGGCTAGATCATGTAAAAGCTTAGAAGTCATTGTAAAACTCTGGCTTTTATATTTGGAAACTTACTGTGTGATAGAATTTCTGCTAATAACTGAGAGTTCAATTGTCCATAAACTTTCAAGGACTCTTATTCTAGTAAGACAGAATGAAGAGAAAGAGTTCATATTTTCACATGGTGTAACAAATGCTCAGAGATGCAAGTGTAGGAAGCTATAGGATCACAGAAGAAGGCACTAAAATCACACCAATATATTTGATGACTGTGACTATATATAAATTTGTATTTTCTAGATTTTTTATAGTCATGGAATCACACTGTATATACTATTCATTGCCTGGCTTTTCTTTTCTCAGCATTGTAGGAGGCAGGCCCCTGGCCGGGGCGGCCTCCGCCATTAAAAGATGGCGCCTGGCTAGTTGCCAGCTTAGGATTGCCTCGTGAGACTAAGCGGAACGCCCAAAGAGGAAGTAAACAGCATTGGTTGCTAGCGAAGTTGTTCGTTTAGGTGCGCAGCTTGATTCGCTCCCTCCTGTACCCTGTTCGCTGATTGGTCATGTAAGCGTATATAAGTGTGTAGACTTGCGGAGAGAAGGGAGAAGATGCATCCGAACCAGGGTTCTTGTCGTCCGTGCGGGGAGAGAGATTTTAAATGGTGCTGAGACCCGGGAACTAAATAAAGGAATCTTGTAAGGTAATCCGCAGGAGAGCGGGGAGTAAAGGTCCGCAGGTAAGCAGGGACATTAGCCACCTTCAAAAGTGGGAATTCCGCGGTAAAGCGGGGAGTAAAAATAGGAAAACCTTGCAAGGGAGAAGTCCGCAGGTAAGCGGGATAAAACCACGACAAAGGTGGTGGGATTTAAACTTGTACAAGTCCGCAATAAGAAGCGGGGCGGCCTTGAGCCGGGATTTAAACTTGTACAAGTCCGCAATAAGAAGCGGGGCGGCCTTGAGCCGGGGTTTAACTTGTACAAGTCCGCAATAAGAAGCGGGGCGGCCTTGAGCCGGGATTTAAACTTGTACAAGTCCGCAATAAGAAGCGGGGCGGCCTTGAGCCGGGATTTAAACTTGTACAAGTCCGCAATAAGAAGCGGGGCGGCCTTAGAGCCGGGATAAACTTGTACAAGTCCGCAATAAGAAGCGGGGCGGCCTTAGAGCCGGGGTTTAATGAGTCCGCAATAAGAAGCGGGGCGGCCTTGAGCCGGGATTAACTTGTACAAGTCCGCAATAAGAAGCGGGGTGGCCTTAGAGCCGGGATTTTACAAGTCTGTAGCGTGATCTTACTACCTGCACCGTCCTTGGGGGTTAATCCTAAGGGTTTGTTACCTAATCATATATGGCATATGGATGTCACACATGTCAGAATTAGCTGGATGTGATTATGCGTATCCCTACCCATGTTCCTATCCCAGTTTCCATTCCAGAGGACAATTTACCGGTGGTGCTATCCAGAAAGAAGAGAGATTTGGGTATCGCAGCCGCCATTGTGACAGCATTGGCTATATCTACAGCAGCTGCCACGGCAGCAGCAGTCTCGCTTGCTGCAACTATACCCACTGCGGAAGCTGTGAACAGCCTTGCAGAAGGAACGGCGGCTGCCCTTCAAACACAGACTCAGATCAATGCACATCTGCAAGCAGGAATCCTGATAGTCAACCAGAGAGTGGATTTGGTTCAAGAACAAGTGGACATATGGGGGGCCCTATTGGGACTGGGATGTATAGTACCCTTCCTGGCAATTTGTGTAACTCCCATAGCCTATACTAATATGAGTAACTTACAGAATATCTCCCGACAGCTCTCCCAATACTTGCGGGGGAATTAGTCCGCAGAATTCCAAAACTATACTTAGCACCTGGTACTAGGAATAACAAGGATAAATAACTAGCACCTGGTACTAGGAATAACAAGGATAAATAACTAGCACCTGGTACTAGGAATAACAAGGATAAATAACACCAGAGTTGAGCTTGCAACCCTCCCAGAGATAATCAAAACATTGCAAGATGTGTTAACCTTTACGAAACAATGGGCTAGCATAATTGGTCTGATGATAATCCTCGTAGTGGGCTTGATTCTGCTAGTAAGGAAACTGCAAATTTGGAGGCGACAGCAACCTAGGCAACAGCAAGCCATGGTGCAGGCCTTGTTAGCCATTGAGGCTGGAACATCCCCCCAGGTGTGGCTAAGTATGCTGGATCGGTAGTCAACGACGGGTAAGATTGGTGGGGGAAATATACCAACCTAAGACAGGACGCAGATCATTGATATCTGCCGTCTGATGACGGGTAAGGATATTCCCCGCCACTGACAACCTAAGACAGGCACGATCCCTGCCATAAAAGAAAAAAGGGGGAGATGTAGGAGGCAGGCCCCTGGCCGGGGCGGCCTCCGCCATTAAAAGATGGCGCCTGGCTAGTTGCCAGCTTAGGATTGCCTCGTGAGACTAAGCGGAACGCCCAAAGAGGAAGTAAACAGCATTGGTTGCTAGCGAAGTTGTTCGTTTAGGTGCGCAGCTTGATTCGCTCCCTCCTGTACCCTGTTCGCTGATTGGTCATGTAAGCGTATATAAGTGTGTAGACTTGCGGAGAGAAGGGAGAAGATGCATCCGAACCAGGGTTCTTGTCGTCCTTGCGGGGCGAGGGCGATACAGCATCATTACTTTGAGAATCTCCAATTGTAAATAGTTCATTTTGATGTTGAATAGTAATCTCTTTAATGAATAGATCATAATTTTTCTTTGCTCTATGGATGGACATTGATGAACATTTCCACTGTTTTCAATTCTTAAAAATAAAGCTGCTATGAAATTCATATACAAGTCCCTGTATGAACATAGGGCTTGTTTCTCTTGGTTAAATGCCTAGAAGTAAAATGGCTATTTTTGTAACTGCAACATATTTTGCATTTAAAAAAATTTTCAAACTATTTTCCAAAGTGGTTGTATCATGATATATGCCAACAACAGTTTAGATTTTTTGTTGCTTCTCAATCTAGCTCAGACCAAGTACAATTAGCCTTTATAATTTTAGCCATTCTAATAGATATGTAAGCATGTCTCATTATGATTTTAATTTGTATTTCTTTAATGTCTAAATGTTGAGAAATTTGTCATGTGCCTATAAGCCATCCATATACTTTTGGTGACATGTCTCTTCCATTATTTCCTTCACATGTAAAATTGGATACTCTGTTTGGTTATTAGTAAGGTTTTTTTATTTTTATTCATATTTAAATAATCAGAGTAGATGTCCATTATCAGATATGTAATTTGGAAATCGCTTGTCCATCTTTACAGTTTCTCAATGGAGCTTTGATAGCTGTGTCTTTCAAGAAATATGCTATTTCTTTCCTGGTACACGGAGGTATGACTAGAACATTATCAATGTTGACCTTTGCAAAGAAAATCATGGCTTAAGATATATGTAGTCTGCAGTTGTTGGGAGTGTTCACCATCCTTGCCTCTAACTCATCTCTCACTGCCCACACATTCAGATATAGGGGAATATTGATTGACAAAATATTAATTGCCAAATAACACTAGTTAGAGAATAAGAAAAATGCAGGCACCTGATTATATAATATTACATAAATAAAATGTGTTTTTATAAGTGCTATTGGAAGGAAATTCCTCAATACTTTAATCACACAGAATGATGGAATCCTAGATTTTTTTTCTTGTATTTACTAAGAAAATGATCATGCCTCAAGTATATTAAAATGGAATAGGGAAAATTAAAAATTGTTTTAAGATGATTTGCGTGTGTTGTGCGTATGTGAGAGAGAAAGTGAGAGAGAAAGAGAAAGAAAAAGAGAAAGGGAAAGACAGAGAGGTGGCTGCAGTGAATTGATGAGTTGGAGGATAGATTTTAAAGTTTTGTCTTTTGCTTTCTACATTTCTTTTTCCTTAGGTACAAGAGAACAATCAGTAATATCTCAGAAGCCTGCTGGTAACATCAGCAGAAAGAATTAGAGGTTCCCAGAAAATTAAGATGACATATAGTTTTCCTGACATAAGAAAATCATTTTTTGTCCCCAGCTATTTTCAATGATCTATACCCCACCTGTGTACTTGCCCAAGCACACTTCTTCCAAAACTTCCTGGGAGGTTCTTACAAAGAAATGCAAAAACCTCACTCCTTAAGGATTTTGAGGGAACAAGGCAATGGGAAAACTAACAGTCACCACCAGAGCAGGAAATAGCCTAAGCTATTGAGACAATAAATCAGTGGCAAAACTCCTAGTGCTATTTCAAAAGCAATCAAGGCCTTGCATTCCTTGTCCCAGAAAATGAGCCCAAGATCCCATCTAGTTTCTATCTGCTCTTGAAGCCTGCAGAGTCCCTTTCCCTTGTCCAACAGTTACCTCTGCTTTATTCTAACGGTGAAGTTTCTGCCCTCGGTGGAATACAAGCTTCATTCAGGTGAACATGCAATACATATTGCACAAATACATATGTGGATGTGCATGCAGCCACAACCTTATGACCAACCATACACGGAATAATAAAACTCTCCCTTCTGAGTATTCATCTTAAATACTAAATAAAAATCTCTCTCCTGTTCAAACAGTCAAGGCTTTGGAACTTATTCCCTGTGATCTCCTTGTATGTTGTAAACAAAGATTCCTTTGTTTGACAACTCCACCTGTTTCTGTGATTCACCAAAGACTGACCTCAGTTAGTTCAGTTGCTGTAATGGCTTTCACTACTCTGATTCTACCTCTGCAAGTCTCCAAATTTAACTATTTTTTCTCCCAATTCTGCATGTTCTTGGCTTTAAACTGCAACTCTGAAGAGAAGATTTGCTTGTTTAAAAAAAAAAAATCAAGAAAAGGTAGTAGTAGTTAACATTGTTACTTTGAACTTCCTGCCCTAAGGGGCTCTCCTGTTCTTTCTCTTTGACTTCCTGGACTAAAACGACAGAAATTTGGCAATACATCACTCCCCAATCCAGATTACTGCCAGAACAGTTTATACTCTTAGAAAAATATTAGTTTAAAAGATCACATAATTAAATACTTAAGCATGTAGTGTAATATAGTGGTTTACAAGAAATATATTTTGGTCATCTGAATATTTGGTTTTCAACCATGGCTACTGACTCACAGCTCCTAAAACTCTTGGGATTTCCTGTGATAAGGGTGAGAGAGGTGTGTTTTGTTCTGTTAATGAAGTGACCTTCAGACCTCACTCAAGGCAAGGGCTGTTTGCCTGAAGGACCAACCACTTGGTGAAAGCCTTCACAACTTTTTGCCTCCCCTTCCTCCCAATACAGGATTATCTGGGGAGGGAAGAGGATCTGGAGATTAGATCAGCAAATGACAATGATTTAGTCAGTCATGACTATGTCATGAAGCCTCCACAGAAAAGCTGAAAGGACTGGGTTCAGAAAGCTTTTAGTTTGTGAAATGTATGAAAAGGCAGGAAGAGTGGCAGTCTTACAGAAGGTAATAGAAGCTCTGTGCCCATTCTCCATACCTTGCCCTGTGCACTTCTTTATCTATCTATTGATTTAAATCTTCTATTATATCTTTTAATAAGCTGGCAAACATAAAGTAAGTATTTTTCTGAGTTTTGTGAGTCCCTGTAGCAAATTAAAAGAACGTAAGAAGTAGGCCACTGGGACCTCCAACCTGTAGTTGCTCAGTCACAAGCACAGGTAATAACCTGGGGCCTACAGTGAGACTGGCATCTGAGGTGGGGTTGGAGATAGTCTTGGAGGACTGATCCATTAACTGATGAAATCTTACACTATGTTCAGGTAGATAGTGTCAGAATTTAGTTGAATTCTTGGAGATCCTGCTGTTGTCTGAAAATTATTTGGCATTGTTGGTATGATGTCCTAAAACCCAAAAAGATATAGCTACCTCAAAATAAGAATACGGTTGACAGCTTATATATAATAAGTGAGTATTTCAGGGATTTAAAATATACCCAATAAATAATGTAAGGAAATAAGGAAAGATTTTGAAATAAAAACAAGAATAAGAACCTAGTGGTACTAATAGATTAAATATATGTAATCTAGTTGAATTAAGAATACAATGGATAGAATACATAATGGATTCAATAGAGATAAGAAGTCACTTAAGGATATAGTCATCTGGATACCAGCAAAGCATTAAAATTATCAATATAAAAGAGGTGTAAGATGTAGGTGATGTGTGTGGAACAAAAGCTAGAGAAGAAATTAGATTTCCTTACTACTCATAGCCTGTTGACAAGTCCTTGAAGCTCCTCTGGGGACTCAGCTGCTTCCATGTGGACACATCCACTCAGGGCAAAAAGCATTCTTAGTCCACCCCCCAGGATACTGAAAATCTACTTTCACATGTAAAAATTACTTTGGAAATTTCTTTATCTCTACTCCCCACCCCTGCCCTCAAGATATACATTGGCAATCATCTCCCAAGCATATACCCACTGATACACATCAGAAGAGTCTCTTCCCTGAGTTTTTACTAAATAGTAATAAATGACCTTTCCCTAACAATAGCTAGCCCCCTCAAGGTCCTGGAAACCTTGTTTATAAAATACCTTGGAGGCTTGTGCTATCCCTAACCTCCTCCCAAATTGAAAGTATATAATCAGCCACTCTTCATGACCCTCTCTCTCTACTCCAAATAAATAAATAAATATTTTTAAATAAAATAAAATAAATGACTTTTTTTAAATGAAAGAAGAAAAAGGAAAGAAATATTTGAATATTAATGTACATCTATTTCTCAAGCATAAAATAGTCAAGACACTGGATTAAAACTTACATACAAGAAAAGAAAGAAAATATTCATAACTAGAGTTGACTCTATGAATCCCAAACTAGGGCATACATACCAAAGACACACAAAAAAAATCACAAGTGTTAGAGAGAAAAAAAATAATTCATTAATAAAGAAACAAGAATCAGACTGACAGAAATTTTTTAAATAACATCAGATATAAAAAAGAATGAAGTAATAGCTTTATTATCTTGAAAAAAAATCACAAATGGAAACATTTAGATCCTTATAAAATGTCATTGGCATAGGAAGGCATAATAAAAAAAATATTTTCAGGAATACAGACCACAGATAATTTGCCTTAATTTGTGTAGGCAGCACTTAAATACTAATATTATTTTAACAGTTAAAATATACTCTATGATCTTTGAGGTTGGGGAAAAGAGGATGACCAAGTCATCTTGAAATAATTCAGTTTTATGAAAAAAGTAAAAAGATCAAAAAAAAAGACTTGTAGAAAAGAGAGATAAAACATATGCATAATAAAAATAAATAAATAAATAAACAGCTGGAGTGCCTGGGTGACTTAGTCGGTTCAAGTGTCTGCCTTCAGCTCAGGTGATGATCCCAGGGTCCTGGTATTGAGCCCTGCATCAGGCTCCCTGCTCAGTGGAGAGTCTGCTTCTCCCTCCCATTGAGAAAAAAAAAATTTGACTTATTTATTTGAGAGAGATAATCTTTAAATTTTACTTATTTATTTGAGAGAGAGTGAGAAAAGAAAAACATGCACACAGCAGAGGGAATAACAGAGGGAGAGGGAGAAGCACGCCACTGAGCAGGGAACCCCCTGCGGGGCTCTATCCCAGGACCCGGGTATTATGACCTGAGCTATAGGTAGACACTTAACTCAGGTACCCCAATAAATACAATCTTTTAAAAAAAATAAATAATAATAAAAATAAATAATATTTCAGATAGTATGATTTTTTTAATGTGAGACTTGGTATAAAAACAGGATGACATACTTGTCTAATTATAGCAAAGACTTTGATAAGTTTAGATGCAGTAGTACATAAAAAATTTAACTTCTTTCATTAACTGATAATTTAATTAGATTAAATTAAGAGACATCAAAATTTAGAGAATCTAATAGTCCTGATCTATTAATAAATGTAGCCATCCTAACCCCAAAACAAGAGTCTTCAGTAAGTATATAAGCATAAGTTGAACATTTACACAAACAGGCCATTATTTAGGCCAGAAGTATATGCCAATAAATTCCTAGAGTTAAATATCAGGCTATATTTTCCAAGAATAAGGCAATAAAATTAGAAAACAATGACCAAAATATTAAATTCATATAATTGGAAGTTAACTTCATACCTAAAAAGAAATAATACAGCTAATTCAGAAATTTTTAGAATTACAGTACTTTGGTAATATCAACTCTCAAAATGAGTAACGGACAGGTGGGGCTAGCAAGAGACTCGTGGGAGGATTAAATCATGGGCCCCTGTATCTCAGGTGCAGTAGAAGCAGTGGATTTGGAATTTCAGTTTTTCCACAACGTTCCACCACAAGCTGGTTAGAACTGTGCAAAAGCAGGAAGGGAAGCCCCAGTAAAGTGGACTGGGGATGCCAGAAGGGGAGGCTGGAAGGGGGCGCCTGGTGCTCAGTGCCCATTACAGACCCCACATTGCAATCCCCCACAGGAGAGACTCACCAATTTTAGGCCCCACAGGGGAAGCTGGAGGTTCATCTCCTGACTTTTTGTAGGAGCTTTGCAGCTCAGCTGGTGAGAATTCTCCATCACCCTGCCTTTCTCCAAGGGACTTTCCTTCAAGCACCCTTCCCAACTTCTTCCTCCTCCATGAAATAATGTTCCTCTCCTTTGTTTCTCGCACTTGCCTGTGATGGGACCTTAGCTTGCTCAGCCCAGACTGCCATTCTCTGCTCTTCCCAATTAAACCCATGCTGCTGGTCAAATAACTGGCAGATTAAGTTTAAGGCCAATCGAACTAATAAATTCAAGAACTTGCAAGGAACAAAATCAATATGCACAAATTAGTGGCACTCCTAGGTGCTCGGAAGGACCCATCAGAAAGAGACTGCTGAGAACGATCTCATTTACACCTGCATCCAAGATAGCAAGATACCCAGGAGGCCCCTGAACCAAGAAAGTGACAGCCCTGCAACAATGACGACAGACAGGGAGGGGTACACATGGAGATGGGGAGGCACTGTGCTCAGGGAAGAACCCACACTGGGAAAATACCTACTCTCCCCAAAACCGGCTACAGAGTCCTCACTTTGGCTCCCGAATTTCCGGACTAGGCGCAAGCCTGGAGTGGGTGTGGACACGGGAAGGACCCCGCAGGGCTGAGGTGGGGAGAGCACGAGCACCAAAGCAGGGGGACGCTCCCTGACTGCAGACCATCTGAGGAGCCCAAGGAACCGAATCCGCGAGCACACAAACACAGACAAGGACCAAGGATCACCCGAGCCCAGAAAGGGGGGACCCCACAGCCCCGCGCACAGCACAGCAGGAGGCCACGTCTCCTCACACAAAACGACGGAAGCCCCAGTGTCTACACAGGGCGCCCTTTCTCTGTGGGGTCCTGAGACCACGAACCCCTTGACAGTCCACTAAGGGACTTCTCCTCACCTCCTCCAGCGTCTGGTCCTTAGGAGGTTGGACTGCTGCCAGTGTGGGCGCATCCTCCACAACGGGTCCGGTCAGTGTGGATGCAGAGCCACACCCTCCTCAGCTTGTCCTGTCAGGGTGGGAGGCGCCCCACATTCTCCAGAAGTCTCCACAGTGGGTCCTGAAAAGGCAGGGCTCAGGTCACAGCTGTGGCTGTGCAGCCTGGGCTCAGGGCGGGTGCTGGGGTCTGGCGCCCTCTGCAGGCGGTGCAAGGCAGTGCAGGACTGTGGGAGCTCACCCTTCAGTGGAAGGTCCTGCTCCCTCCCCGGGTCCAGCTGATGCCATTTCATTCCGGAAATTCAAGCTGCATGGAGCCCAATACCCCCCAACGTCCCCCCAAATAGCTAAGGAACAATGAATTGGAAACAATGTGGAATTACAACAGTCCTTGACCCAAACAGTGTCACTGAACATGGCCCTGATGCAGACCCACACTCTGACCTCAACTTGGTCTCAAGCCTGGACCCTACCCTAATCCA
Organism: Mustela nivalis; assembly: GCF_964662115.1. Classification (NCBI taxonomy): domain Eukaryota; kingdom Metazoa; phylum Chordata; class Mammalia; order Carnivora; family Mustelidae; genus Mustela; species Mustela nivalis. The sequence goes on from NW_028135195.1 coordinate 17,755, forward strand.
AGACCCTAACCCTAGCCCCCAACCCAAACAATGTTCACAAAAATCAAGAGGTAGAAACTGCAAATATCCATCAATGGCAAGTGCATAAGCAAAGTGTGGTGAAGGGTTTGAATTTGGGTTCAGGTTCAGGTTTTAGTCAGAGTTCTAATCAGGCTTTGGGTTTAGTGTTAGGGTGAGGGTTTAGAGTGAAGGACAAGGGAACAGAGTTATAGTTTAGGGCTTTAAGTTTATGATTTAGGCTTTAAGACTCAGGGCTTATGGGATAAAGTTCAAGGTCAAATTTGGGGTTTGACTTCATGCTGAGATTTGGGTTCAGGTTTCATGACTTGGAGGTCTGGTTTAGGGTTTGGGTTCGTGGTTCAGGGCTTGGATCCAGGGCTCAGGTACAGGCTTTGGGTTCCATTCCAGGTTTGGGATTCAGGGTTCTAGTTTGGGCTTTAAGGTCAGCTTAGGTTTCAGTGTTGGTAGGGTTTAAGGTTAGGTTTAGGGATGACACATTTTCTTCAGTTGTCATCATGGACAAAATAATTCTATCTGAAGTTTCTAAGTCAGAAATGTATTTCATCTGGGGGCGCCTGGGTGGCTCCGTGTGTTAAGCCTCTGCCTTGGGCTCAGGTCATGATCTCAGGGTCCTGGGATCGAGCCCTTCATCAGGCTCTCTGCTTGACGGGGAGCCTGCTTCCCCATCTTTCTCTCTGCCTGCCTCTCTGCCTACTTGTGATCTCTGTCTGTCAAATAAATAGAATTAGTAAAAGCTATTATATGATCTTTTACAAACCATTTCCTATCTTTGCATTCTCATGTGCCAAGACAGACAGGGATTATTTAAAACCCTGAAGAGAGTGCTCTTGCTTTTAAATTGCCTGTAACCTTCGTGTAATAGATTTATGATTGATGATAGATTTAGTTAAAATATAACTATTTAAAATATTTACTCTCAGTAAACGATTTCAACCTATGCTCATTTAAGTAACTTGGTGCATAATCCCTTTTCTATTAAACCATAGTGCAAGGACCAATGCCGCGTTTCCGAGAGAACCCCAAGCTATTTTTCTAGAATGGCCATATGCATATATATCAGGCGTCCTGTTTTCACTCCCTTTGTGGAGCACCTACCCTGGAGGTCATGTAATAACCAATGACCAAAAAAACAAACCAAAAACCCAAACATCCAGGTTGAAGTGCCATCCCTGCCTGGAGTGGAGGAGACTGCTCAGACAGATCCCAGGCAGGCATCTCAGCCCAGGCCTGTGCTGGGGAAGCTGGTTCCTGGCTTTGGGCGCAATCTGGAAGCCAGCAAACTGACCCAAGAGTGCAGCTGGCCTTTAGGACTGATGATCTTTTCGCAGCCAGGCTGCCCGTGGACACCCGCTCAGAAAGCCAGGCTATGAGTCTGCCCAGCGCAGGCGCTGGCAATGGGGCAGCATGCTAGGGCATAGCCCTGCACCCCAGCCAGGGTTCAGGCCCCTGGAGTGAGGGGGCAGGGCCGGCGCAGAGAAGGGTCTTTGCTAATTTCCAAAGCTGGAAGTGAGCTCTCAGAGGACTCAGGAGGGAGGGGGGCGTGGGCGGGGCGGGGGGGGGGGCCAGGAGAAGGGGCTTTGCTAATTGCCCAGGCGGGAAGGAGGGGCACACAGCTCCAGGGTGCTGTGCTGCAGCCCATTCGGGACTGCAGGACCCACCATACTCGCTGCCCCTGCGCTCCCACGCTCCAGCTTAGCCCCAGAGGCCACGATGTCCCGTTCTCATTCCTGCTGCCTGCTGCCCCTCCCTGCCCCATGGCTTCTCTGGAGGACCCTCTGCTCACAGGTAAAGTGATACCTCGACGCGCCCTCACCTGAAGCAGAAAACGCAGGACAGGAGCGGGGGGGGGGGGGGGGGAGGGTGGAGAGTTCGGGGCCCAGGCTTCCGGCAACCCCAGGGCACCAGGACCACCCAGGACGCCGCGCCACACCCCCTACGCAGGGGGTCGTGCCAGGACAGCGCCACAGGAGGTACCCCACCCCTCCCAGTGGGCAGGCTAGCCCTCATAGTTCGGCACCCCCACGTGCATGTCAGAGCCTCCTGCCATTCCCAGGGCACCCAGAACCCAGAGAGTGAGGCCTTGGGTGCTTTCTAGTGACAGTTTCAAGGCAATTCTTCGACTTTGGGACTTCAGAGTTAACATAGTTTTCATTTGTGATTATTATTTTTGTGTGGGGGCCGTCGCTTTTCTTTTGACCTATGCTTGTTTTCACTCCCGGTTCTGAAGAAGCCCCTAAATCCTAACCCTGTTGAGGACTCCGAAAGCTCTCAGAGCAGCAGTGCTGGGGGACAGTGTGGACACATGGTTTGGTTTCTCCTCTGGCCTGCTTCTGTGGCAGCCCCGCTCTGTCCTCCTCAGACTTCAGAGCAATATCTGAACAAGTGGAGAAGCGACCAGGGGGTCAGGAAGGTGGCCACCGAAGAGTGACTTCTCTGGAGGTTGGCTGAGCAAGCAAGTGAGCATGTTAGTCCAGCTCTGCCTGCATTCAGTATGGAGCTGAACAGGGGCCAGGGAAGGGGAGGAGGAGCAGAGAGCAGGGACAAAGGGACCAAAGAGGAGATTCAGATGAAGGGAAGTAATGGGGAGGAAAGAGAAGAAACTCTAGAAGACAGGTATGTAGAAAGGAAAAGGGATGAAGTGGGCATTGGGAAAGGGCACCACCAGGGAAGGAGAGAGGGGAAGAAAAGAGGGAGGAAAGAGGAGAGGGGAAAGGGAGAAGGGAGGAGTCAGCATGCCAGGGCTCCCCCTGCATCTGAAGAAGAGGTGGCTGGTCCAGCTTGTCAAACAGGGTGCTCACTCTTTGGCCCCAGTTTCTGCTCCCAGTGCTACTGGGCTTTTCAAGGAAGGCAGGCTGTCCCTTGGGACCTACTGGAGACCACTGGAGCCCACAGGAGGGTGGGAGAAATAAGATGCCACCGGGTCCTGTCCTGAGCTTCTCCCAGCCACCAGCCTCACCACATGGTGCAAGAGGGACCCCAGAACAAAGGACGGACACAGGCCAGCATGTCTGCTGGTGGCCCTGGGCACTTAGCTCATCGCAGTGAACCACACCGCCTCCTCAACCCACGCTTTTAAAGCCTCCTTTTCGTTTCTGGCTTTCATGTCTGTAGGAACATGAGCCAGATCTAACTCCTCTCCGACAGACAATTCTGACTCACCCCGTGTCAGATTTTTATGAGTGGCTGTGATAGAGTAAGATAGCAATGCTCCAACAAACGGACTGTTTCCTCCCACTTAACCTCAACAGTCTTATACATTTTCTTAGCGAAAACATCTTGTCTCCTTCCATTAAGCTCATAACGTGGTCTAATAGTATACATGCGCCTTCCTTAGATGCGAAGCGATACAGAGGTCCTTTTTTTTTTTTTTAAATTTTACAAGGTAAAGTCAGTGAACACATCCAACTTGACGAATACATCTCTAAAATGTCAATCCAGGCAAAGCTTTTTCTGCCTACAGTTTGGAGCCTACGTGGTGACATTTTTAAAATGCTTTCAGTCCCTCAGTGAGGCTCTTAGAAGCTAGCCAGGGCTTACTACGTGCCAGGCACTGTGTCAGGTGTTGGAGCTAAAGGGAAGGAGAGCTTGGAGGCTGGCTGGGGAGGGACATCCATGACACAAGCACAGCTAGAAACGGAGGCCAGTGCTAGAAAAGAGAGAGCAGGCTGCATGGAGAGTGTGTACCATGGGGCTTGTGAGCTCACGAATAAGTGGGAGTAACTGGAGTGGGGAGATGGGGGAGAGAAGAGGGTCTTCCCATCAATGGGAATCACCTGTGCTTGGAGGCAGGTGCCATGAGAGGTCTCCACAGGAAGAAGGAGGCAGTGTGGTTGAAGGGCAGAGAGATGGGGCAGAACAGGCATCAGTCAGTTGGACGGGTATGAATAGACTGATGGGAGGATTATGGGTGCCTTTGGAGGACTGAGAATTTGTTAGAAGATCAGTGCAGATTTCTATGGAGACAAATGCCAGGAACTGATAGGTCTTTGAAAGGTCACTCTGGCTGCCTTTTGGCAAAGGGGTTGGTAAAAGGCACTTGCAGGTGTGAACACACCAGGTGGGAGGTGAGTGCAGGAAATCGGGTGAGGGAGCATGGGAACTTGGTCCCGGGGTATATAAGGGAGAATAGCCTTTAAGGAGTTCCACAAATTGGCACCAGCTGTGGCTTCATTACAGAGCTGGAAGGGGGAGGTGGGTGTGTCCTGGAGGTTACAGAAATTACATGAGAAAGGGAAGTCTTTTTAGATCTCTTTTTCAACTAGAGGAACTCTCACCTTATTGATAGAATTCCAGAGTGGGAACCAATGATATGAGGACATCTTTGAAATGTCTGAATATGTTCTTCGACATCTTTGCAAGTGACGAGGAGACCTTGACCTTAGGAGGCCTTGGCCCTCTTTGTAGCCAGAAAGATTTCACCTACAGATTTGGGTTCTCCCTTTTAAAGTCAAGGAGTCAGTCCTTCCAAAGGACACCTCCTATCATTTTACCCTCTCATCATACCTCACGTGCTGGCATCTCCAAGACCCTCTGTTCCAGGTTGAGAGTATCCACTTTGGCCGGGCTGGTCTTGCAAAGAACACCACCACAGGAAATCTAGAGCCTATAGTGCTATTAATAACATCATCTAAGACTGTGTTTGCTACCCTCTTGGCCTCTTCCCACCATGACTCACTGAAGCTTTTTACACATTGTATCCATTATGCTATAGTTCCCAAAGCTCATCATCACTAGTGCCATTAGTTTTTAGGGGACCAGGCAAACCTTAAACTTGTCCCCCTTAATTGGATCCCCTGTGCCCCCACAATCTCTTTGAATGCCTTTCACCATGATTCTTGAATGAGATCTGAGACCACTGCTGGTACCTAACACTTCTTGGCACCTTGTCTGCTAGGTTCTTGGAAGAGGAGGTGGCTATGGAGGTGAGTTGGAATGGGAGTGGGAGGATTTCTCCCTTCACTTCCCTTTTTGTGTTTTCAAATAATGGGTTTTGAGGGGGAGGGAAAGGTTAACCAGACCATTTATTTTCCATCTCCCATCGATAAAATGTCACACAGGAGAGAGGTGGCAGAAACGCACTTTCACGTTAATTTTTTTACAAGGAAGATTGACTTATGAACCTACTTTGTTATTCCCTTTCATTCAATTTCCCTGTACCTCCTTTTCTATGAAGTGTAACGGTAACCCATTATTATTTTTATTGTTGGCACGTGCTTTGTGAACCATAAAGTGTACGCTATAAATGGGAGCGCTTTTCTTTTTTTTTTTTTTTTGTAGTTTACGAAAAACTAATATTTTTTAAATTAATTTTTTATTTATTTTCAGCATAACAGTATTCATTCTTTTTGCACCACACCCAGTGCTCCATGCAAGCAGTGCCCTCTATGATACCCAACACCTGGTACCCCAACCTCCAAATCCCCCGCCCCTTCAAAACCCTCAGATTGTTTTTCAGAGTCCATAGTCTCTCATGATTCAGCTCCCCTTCCAATTTCCCCCACCTCCCTTCTCGTCTCTAACTCCCCATGTCCATGAAAAACTAATTTAAAAACATTCATCCACCAGAGTACCCAAAGGGCTCCCATATAAACTATCTGTCGTTACATTATGTCCCGATGTGGAGCTCGATCCCAGGATCCTGAGATCATGACCTGAACTGAAGGCAGAGGCTTTAACACACTGAGCCACCAGCCCCAATGTATTCTCTTCAGTACCAGAATTTGTAACCAATTGACAGATGAAAAAGGAGGCAGTCAAGTGAAAATCAATAGGTCTTAGACCTGCAAGAAATTTGAATTAGATGAATTCAGCTACTCAGGCACTGTTTCACATTTTCAGATCTCTGCAGAAAAGGGGTTAACCTTTTTACAGCATGTAAAAGAGAAGACTATAACACATACTATGTGTAAGCATGTAAATATCAAAAAATATCCCATTAGTTGCTAAGACACACAGGGCCTATATTTTCTCTCAAATTCATGAATATGTAGGAGCAATAAGTGAGAAGTGAATGTATACTTTTCACTTCGAAGTCTTTTAGAAATCTAAAAAATGACTTTCTATGGTTTGTGTCTCCATATTCCTTTATTGCCAGTTTGAACAAATCCACATGCTTTGATTCAAAGGTAATAAATTCCTCTTATTTGGAAACATGATGTTTATTTTTATTCTCTCACCCTTAGCAGGTGGTTTCATTTTAGCACACTTCAGAGTTATAATTTCATGCTTATTAAAAACATTTATTATGATCTACATAGATGAATGAAACTTTTATTTTATTAAATTATTTGACAAAAAATCTGTTATTTTTAAAAATGTATTTCCTTTAGGGTTATTTTAGAGCGTTCAGAGAGGATCTAGGAGTGTGGTATTATGTAGTTTTTAAGTAGGTATGAAATGGTTATTTATAGGATTGTTTCTTTAAGGCTTATGTATATTGTCCATTATATGCTATAAAATATTTTGAAAGTAAATTTAAGGTATGTTTTACATAGTTTATTTTTTGGAAATAAATATTGAAATGACTTGTGAAATTCAGTATATTCTCAACATTAATTTATTTTGAAATTTACCAGTTGTCTACTGAACTATTATATGGCAGATATTACTTCAGACTACACTGGTAAATGAAATACTTGGCTTTGTAGAACTTTTATTTTAATGGGTGAGACAATTCAAAGCTATAAACCTTAATAAAAATTGCATAGTGCATTCAAAAAGGATGAGTACAATGGGGAAAAAGAAAAACTCGATCAGGGTGAGAAAAATCAAGGTTGCTAGGCAGGGGATGGGGAGTTAAAATTTTTAATAGGAAGATCAGGGTAGTTACAATGAAGCTGACAATTGAACAAAGGTATGGAAACGTGATGAATTTGCGCAGAACTATCAGCAATAAGGTCACTCCAGACAAAGGAATTGGCTATCTTGAAGGCCATAAGGTTGGATCATGCCTGGCATATCTGAGGAATAGCAAGGAGGCCACTGTGAGTGACTGAAGAGTAGCAGGGAAAGAGGTCACAGAGGTTAAATGAGTGGCTAGATCATGTAAAAGCTTAGAAGTCATTGTAAAACTCTGGCTTTTATATTTGGAAACTTACTGTGTGATAGAATTTCTGCTAATAACTGAGAGTTCAATTGTCCATAAAATTTCAAGGACTCTTATTCTAGTAAGACAGAATGAAGAGAAAGAGTTCATATTTTCACATGGTGTAACAAATGCTCAGAGATGCAAGTGTAGGAAGCTATAGGATCACAGAAGAAGGCACTAAAATCACACCAATATATTTGATGACTGTGACTATATATAAATTTGTATTTTCTAGATTTTTTATAGTCATGGAATCACACTGTATATACTATTCATTGCCTGGCTTTTCTTTTCTCAGCATCATTACTTTGAGAATCTCCAATTGTAAATAGTTCATTTTGATGTTGAATAGTAATCTCTTTAATGAATAGATCATAATTTTTCTTTGCTCTATGGATGGACATTGATGAACATTTCCACTGTTTTCAATTCTTAAAAATAAAGCTGCTATGAAATTCATATACAAGTCCCTGTATGAACATAGGGCTTGTTTCTCTTGGTTAAATGCCTAGAAGTAAAATGGCTATTTTTGTAACTGCAACATATTTTGCATTTAAAAAAATTTTCAAACTATTTTCCAAAGTGGTTGTATCATGATATATGCCAACAACAGTTTAGATTTTTTGTTGCTTCTCAATCTAGCTCAGACCAAGTACAATTAGCCTTTATAATTTTAGCCATTCTAATAGATATGTAAGCATGTCTCATTATGATTTTAATTTGTATTTCTTTAATGTCTAAATGTTGAGAAATTTGTCATGTGCCTATAAGCCATCCATATACTTTTGGTGACATGTCTCTTCCATTATTTCCTTCACATGTAAAATTGGATACTCTGTTTGGTTATTAGTAAGGTTTTTTATTTTTATTCATATTTAAATAATCAGAGTAGATGTCCATTATCAGATATGTAATTTGGAAATCGCTTGTCCATCTTTACAGTTTCTCAATGGAGCTTTGATAGCTGTGTCTTTCAAGAAATATGCTACTTCTTTCCTGGTACACGGAGGTATGACTAGAACATTATCAATGTTGACCTTTGCAAAGAAAATCATGGCTTAAGATATATGTAGTCTGCAGTTGTTGGGAGTGTTCACCATCCTTGCCTCTAACTCATCTCTCACTGCCCACACATTCAGATATAGGGGAATATTGATTGACAAAATATTAATTGCCAAATAACACTAGTTAGAGAATAAGAAAAATGCAGGCACCTGATTATATAATATTACATAAATAAAATGTGTTTTTATAAGTGCTATTGGAAGGAAATTCCTCAATACTTTAATCACACAGAATGATGGAATCCTAGATTTTTTTTTCTTGTATTTACTAAGAAAATGATCATGCCTCAAGTATATTAAAATGGAATAGGGAAAATTAAAAATTGTTTTAAGATGATTTGCGTGTGTTGTGCGTATGTGAGAGAGAAAGTGAGAGAGAAAGAGAAAGAAAAAGAGAAAGGGAAAGACAGAGAGGTGGCTGCAGTGAATTGATGAGTTGGAGGATAGATTTTAAAGTTTTGTCTTTTGCTTTCTACATTTCTTTTTCCTTAGGTACAAGAGAACAATCAGTAATATCTCAGAAGCCTGCTGGTAACATCAGCAGAAAGAATTAGAGGTTCCCAGAAAATTAAGATGACATATAGTTTTCCTGACATAAGAAAATCATTTTTTGTCCCCAGCTATTTTCAATGATCTATACCCCACCTGTGTACTTGCCCAAGCACACTTCTTCCAAAACTTCCTGGGAGGTTCTTACAAAGAAATGCAAAAACCTCACTCCTTAAGGATTTTGAGGGAACAAGGCAATGGGAAAACTAACAGTCACCACCAGACCAGGAAATAGCCTAAGCTATTGAGACAATAAATCAGTGGCAAAACTCCTAGTGCTATTTCAAAAGCAATCAAGGCCTTGCATTCCTTGTCCCAGAAAATGAGCCCAAGACCCCATCTAGTTTCTATCTGCTCTTGAAGCCTGCAGAGTCCCTTTCCCTTGTCCAACAGTTACCTCTGCTTTATTCTAACGTTGAAGTTTCTGCCCTCGGTGGAATACAAGCTTCATTCAGGTGAACATGCAATACATATTGCACAAATACATATGTGGATGTGCATGCAGCCACAACCTTATGACCAACCATACACGGAATAATAAAACTCTCGCTTCTGAGTATTCATCTTAAATACTAAATAAAAATCTCTCTCCTGTTCAAACAGTCAAGGCTTTGGAACTTATTCCCTGTGATCTCCTTGTATGTTGTAAACAAAGATTCCTTTGTTTGACAACTCCACCTGTTTCTGTGATTCACCAAAGACTGACCTCAGTTAGTTCAGTTGCTGTAATGGCTTTCACTACTCTGATTCTATCTCTGCAAGTCTCCAAATTTAACTATTTTTTCTCCCAATTCTGCATGTTCTTGGCTTTAAACTGCAACTCTGAAGAGAAGATTTGCTTGTTTAAAAAAAAAATCAAGAAAAGGTAGTAGTAGTTAACATTGTTACTTTGAACTTCCTGCCCTAAGGGGCTCTCCTGTTCTTTCTCTTTGACTTCCTGGACTAAAACGACAGAAATTTGGCAATACATCACTCCCCAATCCAGATTACTGCCAGAACAGTTTATACTCTTAGAAAAATATTAGTTTAAAAGATCACATAATTAAATACTTAAGCATGTAGTGTAATATAGTGGTTTACAAGAAATATATTTTGGTCATCTGAATATTTGGTTTTCAACCATGGCTACTGACTCACAGCTCCTAAAACTCTTGGGATTTCCTGTGATAAGGGTGAGAGAGGTGTGTTTTGTTCTGTTAATGAAGTGACCTTCAGACCTCACTCAAGGCAAGGGCTGTTTGCCTGAAGGACCAACCACTTGGTGAAAGCCTTCACAACTTTTTGCCTCCCCTTCCTCCCAATACAGGATTATCTGGGGAGGGAAGAGGATCTGGAGATTAGATCAGCAAATGACAATGATTTAGTCAGTCATGACTATGTCATGAAGCCTCCACAGAAAAGCTGAAAGGACTGGGTTCAGAAAGCTTTTAGTTTGTGAAATGTATGAAAAGGCAGGAAGAGTGGCAGTCTTACAGAAGGTAATAGAAGCTCTGTGCCCATTCTCCATACCTTGCCCTGTGCACTTCTTTATCTATCTATTGATTTAAATCTTCTATTATATCTTTTAATAAGCTGGCAAACATAAAGTAAGTATTTTTCTGAGTTTTGTGAGTCCCTGTAGCAAATTAAAAGAACGTAAGAAGTAGGCCACTGGGACCTCCAACCTGTAGTTGCTCAGTCACAAGCACAGGTAATAACCTGGGGCCTACAGTGAGACTGGCATCTGAGGTGGGGTTGGAGATAGTCTTGGAGGACTGATCCATTAACTGATGAAATCTTACACTATGTTCAGGTAGATAGTGTCAGAATTTAGTTGAATTCTTGGAGATCCTGCTGTTGTCTGAAAATTATTTGGCATTGTTGGTATGATGTCCTAAAACCCAAAAAGATATAGCTACCTCAAAATAAGAATACGGTTGACAGCTTATATATAATAAGTGAGTATTTCAGGGATTTAAAATATACCCAATAAATAATGTAAGGAAATAAGGAAAGATTTTGAAATAAAAACAAGAATAAGAACCTAGTGGTACTAATAGATTAAATATATGTAATCTAGTTGAATTAAGAATACAATGGATAGAATACGTAATGGATTCAATAGAGATAAGAAGTCACTTAAGGATATAGTCATCTGGATACCAGCAAAGCATTAAAATTATCAATATAAAAGAGGTGTAAGATGTAGGTGATGTGTGTGGAACAAAAGCTAGAGAAGAAATTAGATTTCCTTACTACTCATAGCCTGTTGACAAGTCCTTGAAGCTCCTCTGGGGACTCAGCTGCTTCCATGTGGACACATCCACTCAGGGCAAAAAGCATTCTTAGTCCACCCCCCAGGATACTGAAAATCTACTTTCACATGTAAAAATTACTTTGGAAACTTCTTTATCTCTACTCCCCACCCCTGCCCTCAAGATATACATTGGCAATCATCTCCCAAGCATATACCCACTGATACACATCAGAAGAGTCTCTTCCCTGAGTTTTTACTAAATAGTAATAAATGACCTTTCCCTAACAATAGCTAGCCCCCTCAAGGTCCTGGAAACCTTGTTTATAAAATACCTTGGAGGCTTGTGCTATCCCTAACCTCCTCCCAAATTGAAAGTATATAATCAGCCACTCTTCATGACCCTCTCTCTCTACTCCAAATAAATAAATAAATATTTTTAAATAAAATAAAATAAATGACTTTTTTTAAATGAAAGAAGAAAAAGGAAAGAAATATTTGAATATTAATGTACATCTATTTCTCAAGCATAAAATAGTCAAGACACTGGATTAAAACTTACATACAAGAAAAGAAAGAAAATATTCATAACTAGAGTTGACTCTATGAATCCCAAACTAGGGCATACATACCAAAGACACACAAAAAAAATCACAAGTGTTAGAGAGAAAAAAAATAATTCATTAATAAAGAAACAAGAATCAGACTGACAGAAATTTTTTAAATAACATCAGATATAAAAAAGAATGAAGTAATAGCTTTATTATCTTGAAAAAAAATCACAAATGGAAACATTTAGATCCTTATAAAATGTCATTGGCATAGGAAGGCATAATAAAAAAAATATTTTCAGGAATACAGATCACAGATAATTTGCCTTAATTTGTGTAGGCAGCACTTAAATACTAATATTATTTTAACAGTTAAAATATACTCTATGATCTTTGAGGTTGGGGAAAAGAGGATGACCAAGTCATCTTGAAATAATTCAGTTTTATGAAAAAAGTAAAAAGATCAAAAAAAAAGACTTGTAGAAAAGAGAGATAAAACATATGCATAATAAAAATAAATAAATAAATAAACAGCTGGAGTGCCTGGGTGACTTAGTCGGTTCAAGTGTCTGCCTTCAGCTCAGGTGATGATCCCAGGGTCCTGGTATTGAGCCCTGCATCAGGCTCCCTGCTCAGTGGAGAGTCTGCTTCTCCCTCCCATTGAGAAAAAAAATTTGACTTATTTATTTGAGAGAGATAATCTTTAAATTTTACTTATTTATTTGAGAGAGAGTGAGAAAAGAAAAACATGCACACAGCAGAGGGAATAACAGAGGGAGAGGGAGAAGCACGCCACTGAGCAGGGAACCCCCTGCGGGGCTCTATCCCAGGACCCGGGTATTATGACCTGAGCTATAGGTAGACACTTAACTCAGGTACCCCAATAAATACAATCTTTTAAAAAAAATAAATAATAATAAAAATAAATAATATTTCAGATAGTATGATTTTTTTAATGTGAGACTTGGTATAAAAACAGGATGACATACTTGTCTAATTATAGCAAAGACTTTGATAAGTTTAGATGCAGTAGTACATAAAAAATTTAACTTCTTTCATTAACTGATAATTTAATTAGATTAAATTAAGAGACATCAAAATTTAGAGAATCTAATAGTCCTGATCTATTAATAAATGTAGCCATCCTAACCCCAAAACAAGAGTCTTCAGTAAGTATATAAGCATAAGTTGAACATTTACACAAACAGGCCATTATTTAGGCCAGAAGTATATGCCAATAAATACCTAGAGTTAAATATCAGGCTATATTTTCCAAGAATAAGGCAATAAAATTAGAAAACAATGACCAAAATATTAAATTCATATAATTGGAAGTTAACTTCATACCTAAAAAGAAATAATACAGCTAATTCAGAAATTTTTAGAATTACAGTACTTTGGTAATATCAACTCTCAAAATGAGTAACGGACAGGTGGGGCTAGCAAGAGACTCGTGGGAGGATTAAATCATGGGCCCCTGTATCTCAGGTGCAGTAGAAGCAGTGGATTTGGAATTTCAGTTTTTCCACAACGTTCCACCACAAGCTGGTTAGAACTGTGCAAAAGCAGGAAGGGAAGCCCCAGTAAAGTGGACTGGGGATGCCAGAAGGGGAGGCTGGAAGGGGGCGCCTGGTGCTCAGTGCCCATTACAGACCCCACATTGCAATCCCCCACAGGAGAGACTCACCAATTTTAGGCCCCACAGGGGAAGCTGGAGGTTCATCTCCTGACTTTTTGTAGGAGCTTTGCAGCTCAGCTGGTGAGAATTCTCCATCACCCTGCCTTTCTCCAAGGGACTTTCCTTCAAGCACCCTTCCCAACTTCTTCCTCCTCCATGAAATAATGTTCCTCTCCTTTGTTTCTCGCACTTGCCTGTGATGGGACCTTAGCTTGCTCAGCCCAGACTGCCATTCTCTGCTCTTCCCAATTAAACCCATGCTGCTGGTCAAATAACTGGCAGATTAAGTTTAAGGCCAATCGAACTAATAAATTCAAGAACTTGCAAGGAACAAAATCAATATGCACAAATTAGTGGCACTCCTAGGTGCTCGGAAGGACCCATCAGAAAGAGACTGCTGAGAACGATCTCATTTACACCTGCATCCAAGATAGCAAGATACCCAGGAGGCCCCTGAACCAAGAAAGTGACAGCCCTGCAACAATGACGACAGACAGGGAGGGGTACACATGGAGATGGGGAGGCACTGTGCTCAGGGAAGAACCCACACTGGGAAAATACCTACTCTCCCCAAGACCGGCTACAGAGTCCTCACTTTGGCTCCCGAATTTCCGGACTAGGCGCAAGCCTGGAGTGGGTGTGGACACGGGAAGGACCCCGCAGGGCTGAGGTGGGGAGAGCACGAGCACCAAAGCAGGGGGACGCTCCCTGACTGCAGACCATCTGAGGAGCCCAAGGAACCGAATCCGCGAGCACACAAACACAGACAAGGACCAAGGATCACCCGAGCCCAGAAAGGGGGGACCCCACAGCCCCGCGCACAGCACAGCAGGAGGCCACGTCTCCTCACACAAAACGACGGAAGCCCCAGTGTCTACACAGGGCGCCCTTTCTCTGTGGGGTCCTGAGACCACGAACCCCTTGACAGTCCACTAAGGGACTTCTCCTCACCTCCTCCAGCGTCTGGTCCTTAGGAGGTTGGACTGCTGCCAGTGTGGGCGCATCCTCCACAACGGGTCCGGTCAGTGTGGATGCAGAGCCACACCCTCCTCAGCTTGTCCTGTCAGGGTGGGAGGCGCCCCACATTCTCCAGAAGTCTCCACAGTGGGTCCTGAAAAGGCAGGGCTCAGGTCACAGCTGTGGCTGTGCAGCCTGGGCTCAGGGCGGGTGCTGGGGTCTGGCGCCCTCTGCAGGCGGTGCAAGGCAGTGCAGGACTGTGGGAGCTCACCCTTCAGTGGAAGGTCCTGCTTCCTCCTGGGGTCCAGCTGATGCCATTTCATTCCGGAAATTCAAGCTGCATGGAGCCCAATACCCCCCAACTTCCCCCCAAATAGCTAAGGAACAATGAATTGGAAACAATGTGGAATTACAACAGTCCTTGACCCAAACAGTGTCACTGAACATGGCCCTGATGCAGACCCACACTCTGACCTCAACTTGGTCTCAAGCCTGGACCCTACCCTAATCCAAGACCCTAACCCTAGCCCCCAACCCAAACAATGTTCACAAGAATCAAGAGGTAGAAACTGCAAATATCCATCAATGGCAAGTGCATAAGCAAAGTGTGGTGAAGGGTTTGAATTTGGGTTCAGGTTCAGGTTTTAGTCAGAGTTCTAATCAGGCTTTGGGTTTAGTGTTAGGGTGAGGGTTTAGAGTGAAGGACAAGGGAACAGAGTTATAGTTTAGGGCTTTAAGTTTATGATTTAGGCTTTAAGACTCAGGGCTTATGGGATAAAGTTCAAGGTCAAATTTGGGGTTTGACTTCATGCTGAGATTTGGGTTCAGGTTTCATGACTTGGAGGTCTGGTTTAGGGTTTGGGTTCGTGGTTCAGGGCTTGGATCCAGGGCTCAGGTACAGGCTTTGGGTTCCATTCCAGGTTTGGGATTCAGGGTTCTAGTTTGGGCTTTAAGGTCAGCTTAGGTTTCAGTGTTGGTAGGGTTTAAGGTTAGGTTTAGGGATGACACATTTTCTTCAGTTGTCATCATGGACAAAATAATTCTATCTGAAGTTTCTAAGTCAGAAATGTATTTCATCTGGGGGCGCCTGGGTGGCTCCGTGTGTTAAGCCTCTGCCTTGGGCTCAGGTCATGATCTCAGGGTCCTGGGATCGAGCCCTTCATCAGGCTCTCTGCTTGACGGGGAGCCTGCTTCCCCATCTTTCTCTCTGCCTGCCTCTCTGCCTACTTGTGATCTCTGTCTGTCAAATAAATAGAATTAGTAAAAGCTATTATATGATCTTTTACAAACCATTTCCTATCTTTGCATTCTCATGTGCCAAGACAGACAGGGATTATTTAAAACCCTGAAGAGAGTGCTCTTGCTTTTAAATTGCCTGTAACCTTCGTGTAATAGATTTATGATTGATGATAGATTTAGTTAAAATATAACTATTTAAAATATTTACTCTCAGTAAACGATTTCAACCTATGCTCATTTAAGTAACTTGGTGCATAATCCCTTTTCTATTAAACCATAGTGCAAGGACCAATGCCGCGTTTCCGAGAGAACCCCAAGCTATTTTTCTAGAATGGCCATATGCATATATATCAGGCGTCCTGTTTTCACTCCCTTTGTGGAGCACCTACCCTGGAGGTCATGTAATAACCAATGACCAAAAAAACAAACCAAAAACCCAAACATCCAGGTTGAAGTGCCATCCCTGCCTGGAGTGGAGGAGACTGCTCAGACAGATCCCAGGCAGGCATCTCAGCCCAGGCCTGTGCTGGGGAAGCTGGTTCCTGGCTTTGGGCGCAATCTGGAAGCCAGCAAACTGACCCAAGAGTGCAGCTGGCCTTTAGGACTGATGATCTTTTCGCAGCCAGGCTGCCCGTGGACACCCGCTCAGAAAGCCAGGCTATGAGTCTGCCCAGCGCAGGCGCTGGCAATGGGGCAGCATGCTAGGGCATAGCCCTGCACCCCAGCCAGGGTTCAGGCCCCTGGAGTGAGGGGGCAGGGCCGGCGCAGAGAAGGGTCTTTGCTAATTTCCAAAGCTGGAAGTGAGCTCTCAGAGGACTCAGGAGGGAGGGGGGCGTGGGCGGGGCGGGGGGGGGGCCAGGAGAAGGGGCTTTGCTAATTGCCCAGGCGGGAAGGAGGGGCACACAGCTCCAGGGTGCTGTGCTGCAGCCCATTCGGGACTGCAGGACCCACCATACTCGCTGCCCCTGCGCTCCCACGCTCCAGCTTAGCCCCAGAGGCCACGGTGTCCCGTTCTCATTCCTGCTGCCTGCTGCCCCTCCCTGCCCCATGGCTTCTCTGGAGGACCCTCTGCTCACAGGTAAAGTGACACCTCGACGCGCCCTCACCTGAAGCAGAAAACGCACGACAGGAGCGGGGGGGGGGGGGGGAGAGTAGAGAGGTCGGAGCCCAGGCTTCAGGCAACCCCAGGGCACCAGGACCACCCAGGACGCCGCGCCACACCCCCTACGCAGGGGGTCGTGCCAGGACAGCGCCACAGGAGGTACCCCACCCCTCCCAGCGGGCAGGCTAGCCCTCATAGTTCGGCACCCCCACGTGCATGTCAGAGCCTCCTGCCATTCCCAGGGCACCCAGAACCCAGAGAGTGAGGCCTTGGGTGCTTTCTAGTGACAGATTCAAGGCAATTCTTTGACTTTGGGACTTCAGAGTTAACATAGTTTTCATTTGTGATTATTATTTTTGTGTGGGGGCCGTCGCTTTTCTTTTGACCTATGCTTGTTTTCACTCCCGGTTCTGAAGAAGCCCCTAAATCCTAACCCTGTTGAGGACTCCGAAAGCTCTCAGAGCAGCAGTGCTGGGGGACAGTGTGGACACATGGTTTGGTTTCTCCTCTGGCCTGCTTCTGTGGCAGCCCCGCTCTGTCCTCCTCAGACTTCAGAGCAATATCTGAACAAGTGGAGAAGCGACCAGGGGGTCAGGAAGGTGGCCACCGAAGAGTGACTTCTCTGGAGGTTGGCTGAGCAAGCAAGTGAGCATGTTAGTCCAGCTCTGCCTGCATTCAGTATGGAGCTGAACAGGGGCCAGGGAAGGGGAGGAGGAGCAGAGAGCAGGGACAAAGGGACCAAAGAGGAGATTCAGATGAAGGGAAGTAATGGGGAGGAAAGAGAAGAAACTCTAGAAGACAGGTATGTAGAAAGGAAAAGGGATGAAGTGGGCATTGGGAAAGGGCACCACCAGGGAAGGAGAGAGGGGAAGAAAAGAGGGAGGAAAGAGGAGAGGGGAAAGGGAGAAGGGAGGAGTCAGCATGCCAGGGCTCCCCCTGCATCTGAAGAAGAGGTGGCTGCTCCAGCTTGTCAAACAGGGTGCTCACTCTTTGGCCCCAGTTTCTGCTCCCAGTGCTACTGGGCTTTTCAAGGAAGGCAGGCTGTCCCTTGGGACCTACTGGAGACCACTGGAGCCCACAGGAGGGTGGGAGAAATAAGATGCCACCGGGTCCTGTCCTGAGCTTCTCCCAGCCACCAGCCTCACCACATGGTGCAAGAGGGACCCCAGAACAAAGGACGGACACAGGCCAGCATGTCTGCTGGTGGCCCTGGGCACTTAGCTCATCGCAGTGAACCACACCGCCTCCTCAACCCACGCTTTTAAAGCCTCCTTTTTCGTTTCTGGCTTTCATGTCTGTAGGAACATGAGCCAGATCTAACTCCTCTCCGACAGACAATTCTGACTCACCCCGTGTCAGATTTTTATGAGTGGCTGTGATAGAGTAAGATAGCAATGCTCCAACAAACGGACTGTTTCCTCCCACTTGACCTCAACAGTCTTATACATTTTCTTAGCGAAAACATCTTGTCTCCTTCCATTAAGCTCATAACGTGGTCTAATAGTATACATGCGCCTTCCTTAGATGCGAAGCGATACAGAGGTCCTTTTTTTTTTTTTTTTAAATTTTACAAGGTAAAGTCAGTGAACACATCCAACTTGACGAATACGTCTCTAAAATGTCAATCCAGGCAAAGCTTTTTCTACCTACAGTTTCGAG
Organism: Mustela nivalis; assembly: GCF_964662115.1. NCBI lineage: Eukaryota > Metazoa > Chordata > Mammalia > Carnivora > Mustelidae > Mustela > Mustela nivalis. The sequence continues at coordinate 35,895 of NW_028135195.1, forward strand.
CCTACGTGGTGACATTTTTAAAATGCTTTCAGTCCCTCAGTGAGGCTCTTAGAAGCTAGCCAGGGCTTACTACGTGCCAGGCACTGTGTCAGGTGTTGGAGCTAAAGGGAAGGAGAGCTTGGAGGCTGGCTGGGGAGGGACATCCATGACACAAGCACAGCTAGAAACGGAGGCCAGTGCTAGAAAAGAGAGAGCAGGCTGCATGGAGAGTGTGTACCATGGGGCTTGTGAGCTCACGAATAAGTGGGAGTAACTGGAGTGGGGAGATGGGGGAGAGAAGAGGGTCTTCCCATCAATGGGAATCACCTGTGCTTGGAGGCAGGTGCCATGAGAGGTCTCCACAGGAAGAAGGAGGCAGTGTGGTTGAAGGGCAGAGAGATGGGGCAGAACAGGCATCAGTCAGTTGGAGGGGTATGAATAGACTGATGGGAGGATTATGGGTGCCTTTGGAGGACTGAGAATTTGTTAGAAGATCAGTGCAGATTTCTATGGAGACAAATGCCAGGAACTGATAGGTCTTTGAAAGGTCACTCTGGCTGCCTTTTGGCAAAGGGGTTGGTAAAAGGCACTTGCAGGTGTGAACACACCAGGTGGGAGGTGAGTGCAGGAAATCGGGTGAGGGAGCATGGGAACTTGGTCCCGGGGTATATAAGGGAGAATAGCCTTTAAGGAGTTCCACAAATTGGCACCAGCTGTGGCTTCATTACAGAGCTGGAAGGGGGAGGTGGGTGTGTCCTGGAGGTTACAGAAATTACATGAGAAAGGGAAGTCTTTTTAGATCTCTTTTTCAACTAGAGGAACTCTCACCTTATTGATAGAATTCCAGAGTGGGAACCAATGATATGAGGACATCTTTGAAATGTCTGAATATGTTCTTCGACATCTTTGCAAGTGACGAGGAGACCTTGACCTTAGGAGGCCTTGGCCCTCTTTGTAGCCAGAAAGATTTCACCTACAGATTTGGGTTCTCCCTTTTAAAGTCAAGGAGTCAGTCCTTCCAAAGGACACCTCCTATCATTTTACCCTCTCATCATACCTCACGTGCTGGCATCTCCAAGACCCTCTGTTCCAGGTTGAGAGTATCCACTTTGGCCGGGCTGGTCTTGCCAAGAACACCACCACAGGAAATCTAGAGCCTGTAGTGCTATTAATAACATCATCTAAGACTGTGTTTGCTGCCCTCTTGGCCTCTTCCCACCATGACTCACTGAAGCTTTTAACACATTGTATCCATTAAGCTATAGTTCCCAAAGCTCATCTTCTCTAGTGCCATTAATTTTTAGGGGACCAGGCAAACCTTAAACTTGTCCCCCCCTAATTGGATCCCTGTTCCCCCACAATCTATTTGAAAGCCTTTCACCATGATTCTTGAATGAGATCTGAGACCACTGCTGGTACCTAACACTTCTTGGCACCTTGTCTGTTAGGTTCTTGGAAGAGGAGATGGCTATGGAGGTGAGTGGGAATGGGAGTGGGAGGATTTCTCCCTTCACTTCCCTTTTTGTGTTTTCAAATAATGGGTTTTGAGGGGGAGGGAAAGGTTAACCAGACCATTTATTTTCCATCTCCCATCGATAAAATGTTTACCACTCCACACTGGAAGAATTTATATCTTTCCTTTGAATCTCCAGGAAAGTCTCCCAAACCCAGACCACCACCATGTGGATTCAGCCATCTTCTGATTCACCTCCAGATTGTCTCCTCCTAAATGCTCAAGCCACAGGTTAAGGGCGAAATGTTCAATGCCCAAGCAATTAAGTGGGGAACACGTTTATCTAAGCAATTGCATGCAGCTCTCTATCTGCATACAGGGGGTCTCTCCCAAGCCTTTCCAACCTCAGCAAAAGAAGACAAAGCCCCAGCAGTCTGGGGTATATATCATTCATTCATTCCTGTGTTCAACACTCATGGCGGATCCCCAGCAAGACAGTGGGAGAGCAAGGACTGGAGAAATCCTGGAAGCTGAAGTCTGAGGAGGATTTCAAATTCAAGTCAGAGATGAAAGAAACATCTGGACTTGGTCCTCAGGTACATGCAGTATTCTGAACTGAGGCTAGAACCAGAGACCATTCTAATGAAAGGCCTCTACAGGTGGGCTCCAACTCAGTTTCGTGTATATTCATTCATGAAATAGCTCTTTGGGTCAACATGCAGAAGAAAACCATTTCAGAAAACTGACAATGAGGAGAGTAAAGGGAAGCCAGAAGGCTTGTGAATGGGGAGAGAGGAGGACCCAGGGCAGGAAACCAAGAATCCCTCCCTGCCCTCCTTGCTGCCAGGGAGGTCTGAGGGACTAGTTTCCACCTGGGATCCCAAGTCCAGAACAAAAGCAGCGGGGCCACGGCGGGGGAGGGAAGGGGGTCCTCAGCACGGGCGCATGGGGCTGCGGAAAGATGGGGGCTAGCGTGCCTGCTGGCGGGGGGCACCTCGCAAGGCGCTGTCCCCAGCCCGACCCCATGAGGACCCGGGTTTGGCGCAGCGTCCGGGGTGGTCCCGGTGCCCTGGGGTTCGCAGGGAGGCTGGGCCTCCACAACCCCCCTCTTCGCCCCCAGGTCGGGTCCGCGCTTTCTGCTCCAGGTGAGGGCGCGGCGCGGTGTCACTTTACCCCTGTGCAGAGGGTGGTCCGGAGAAGCCTTGGGGCGGGGAGGGGCAGCAGGCAGCAGGAGCGGGACAGCGGAGCCTCACGTGGGAGCGTACGGGCAGCGAGTCCGGTGGGTCCTGCAGTCCCGACTGAGCCGCAGCACAGCACCGCGGCGCTGCCCGCCCCTCCTCCGCCAGCCCCTCCACCTCCTCCCAGACTCTCAGCCACATCCTCTGTGAGCTCACTTCCAGCTTTGGCAATTAGCAAAGCGCCTTCTCCCCGCCGCCCTCCACCCGCCCCCGCCCCCCTCCCTCCTGAGTCCTCCCCGAGCTCCCTTTTCGCTTTGGCAATTAGCAAAGCCCCTTCTCTGCCCCGCCCCCGCCCCCTCCCTTCTGAGGCCCCGCCCTGGCTGGGGCGCGGGGGAAGCCCCGGGGGCTGCAAGCTTGACCAGCGCTGGCGCTGGGCAGCCTCCTAGCCTGGCTCCTTGAGCGGGTGTCCACCCGCGGCCTGGCTGCAAAAAGATCATCAGTCCTGTTAACCCTGGCTGCACTCTCCCGTCAGTTTGCTGGCTTCCAGATTGTGCCCAAAGCCAGGAACCAGCTTCCCCAACACAGTCCTGGGCTGAGATGCCTGCCCAGGATCTGTTTGAGCAGTCTACTCATCTCCAGGCAGGGATGGCACTTCCACATGGATGTTTGGGTTTTTTTATTGTTTTTTGGTCATTGGTTATTATTACATGACCTCCAGGGTAGGTGCTCCACAAAGGGAGTGAAAACAGGATGCATGATATACCCCTCACCTCCCATGCTGTCTTTCTCTTAAATAATAAGCACTGCTGAACTATCTTAGATTCTGTACCTTCTCTCCAGCCATGAACCTATCACTGTCTTTAACTCTTGAAAACTTCATTAGACAAATTAATGTGGTGAAGGAAGCAATATGAGAAAGCCTATTAATCTGATGAGCATGGAACTGAACAAACCCTATAGATACTTTCCCTTTGATTTCTAGCCTATCAATACCTACAGTGAGTCACATACACTCAAGATTATTGTTTTTATTGTATACTTCATATATTCATTGATTTTGGACTCGTTATCATTTCGTTGAAGTGTTAAACTATGGTAATAAACAAACTTTTAATTAACTTTTCCTCCTATGATACAAATATAACTTGCACTTGAGCTTTAGCTAATTTTATGTTCTAAAATTGCCAAAACAAAATGATCAAGGTTTCTAGATTATTTACTGTATTTTCTACTATATAATATTGTTCTATCTCTTCTGTATAAAGAAAATGAATGCTTGGGGCTCTTGGGTGGCTCAGTGTGTTAAAGCCTCTGCCTTCTGCTTAGGTCATGATCCCAGAGTCCTGGGATAGAGCCCCACATCAGGCTCTCTGCTCAGCAGGGACCCTGCTTCCCTTCCTTTCTCTCTGCCTGCCTCTCTGTCTACTTGTGATCTCTGTCTGTCAAATAAATAAATAAAATCTTTAAAAAAAGAAAATGAATGCTTGATAACTAAATGAATGCTTTACTGAACAAATTAAATATGGCAATAGCATTTTATTTTATCATGCTTCACATATTAAACTATAATATTATATCACTAGTCTACAAATAATCTACTCGCATAGTCATTTGGAAGCTTTTAGCAAAAGAATTCTTCCTCCTGATTGTAGTATAAAAGCCACAGAAATATACAGAAGACTCCTAGGATAGAAAGTTAAATCCAGTTATCCGTGATGCCTTGAGGAGGACCTGACCTATGTATGTCCTGGGATGCACTAGTAACTGTTACATGTGATAGGATTATATTTAATATATACAGTTTCATTTACTTCACAAAGGACATATAAATTTGAGAATAAAATATTTGATGAATCTATAAAGTCTATATCTATTTGTAACTAATGTGGTAGAATTAAGATGTTAATTTGAAAAAAAATTCATTGAACACATACACATATTCAATTGTTTTTATATATATAAACAGCATTATTTATTTATGTAAATAAATGCATTGTCTGTAAAATCCATTTACTTATCAATCATAAGGGTAATTTTAAGTACTAAGAATAAGAAATATGTGAAAAGATAAGTGTTCAAGAGTGCAGTTTGTGGTAATTAATACAATATGATAGGCTCATGAAAAAGATATATTACTTGAACTTAAAAGCTTCTATAATTAAGCGATGACCACTTGAAATTTGTAATTAGTCTTGCTGCAGTTTTTCCTTGCACTTATTGCCCTTCCCCAGAAGTTCATTAAGAATTTCTGTGAATGTCCTTATGTTTAATCTCATTCATAGATTCCACTGCTGCTCACAAAACAAAGCCAAAAAGAGAGGTAACTCTATGTGGCACTCCATCCACAAGCAATACATTCATAAATAATTAAAAAGCTCTCTACTTCATTTGTTACCCATTCAGCTGATAATTTAAATGAGTAACTGAGGCCATTTTATCAGCACTTTTAATAGAATGCGACTCAGAAACTTCACAGTGTTATTTAAGAAGAAATGCTCACGTGTTAAGGTTTTTATTTTTTTAAATCAACAAAATAATTTTCAAATATTAAAAGCAAATGTCTCCTTTTCCTCCAAGTTTCCTTGCTATGTCAAAGTTACAAATAAATACATTAAAATCGTATTTTGAGTAGTAGATAAAAACAAAAGTTTTGAAACTGTGGGTTCAGTGTCTGGGTTAACTTGTATAAATATCTGAACTCAATGTATTTAGACTTTATTAGATTTTTTTTAGACTATTTAAAAATACATGCTGAGATAATGACAACATTATTTTATTCATTTTAATAAATAAATTATTTTATTTAATTATGTTTAGATATTTATTTATTAAATTAATGATTTAATATTTAATAATCTAAATTTGAAATATTTTAAATTCTAAAAATATTTATTTAATTAAATTGATATATTTAATATAAATATTTAATAAATTATTTAATCATTATTATAATTATGCAATACATTATGTATTGTGTAATAATTGCATTTTAATAAATAAATAAATGTATTATTTACATTATTTTATTTTATTTTATTTACTTGACAAAGAGAGGGAGAACGCAAGCAAAGGGAGCTGCAGGCAGAAGGAGAGGGAGAAGTAGGCTCCCAGCTGAGTAGAAAGTTCAACCTGGGGTTCCATCCCACAACCCTGGGATCACCACCTGAGTCGAAGGCAGATGCTTAAGTGACTGAGCCATCCAGATGCCCAAGGCTTTGTATTCTTCGCTTCTAAATATTGATGCTCCTTCATCTCTGGAGTTAGTAAATTGATGTTGAGAATTCATATCAAAGAATTGATAGTAGCTGTTAAACAGAAACATGTAATTTAGGGGAAAAAAAAGAACAGAAGGAAGAGAAAGGCCAAAAGTCAAAAGCACATTAATATAAAATTTAATTAGATAAAAAAGCTGATATTCCTGAAGGGGGCTAATAAAAGAGCTGCAAAGAGCTGATAGGATTAGGAAAATTGTCCACTCCTGGTCATTTCATAATTTTAAACTATTCCTTATTAATAAATATACTTAGTTCCAGAAACACAAGCACATAAGAACATTTCCACCAAGTTTCCTCTAACAGCATTTACAAATTAGACGTTCAAACAATGCAGTTCATTACATGTTGCATCTGTATCTTAAAGTTTAAACACATTCTGTGACACATTTTCCAACAATTAAAATTAAAAAATATATATATACATATATATCTATGTATATATATATATACCTTATCCCTAAATGGAAAAAATATATATAGAGAGAGAGAAACCTTATCCCTAAATGAAACCTTTCTTTGTTTATTAGATTAAATAGGTAAATTAGCAACAACAACAACAAACAGCTAATATTATAGAGGTAGGAACAATTTACCTTTTCATTCATTGCTATTTTCTAAAAATTCCTATTTTATTTTTTTCTCAAGTCTGTCATAATAATTTTCTAAATCTCCTGCCTTATTCAATTTTTTTCTTTTAGTGGAAATCTCTATTTCATATTTATTTTCTCTTCCTCCACTCTTTGCTCTAATAATTCAATGTATTATTAGATTTTCTGTTTTTCTCTTTATCCAGATATATCTTTTCTTTCTTTTTTTCTTTTTTAAATAATTTGATTTGCTGGCATTTTACATCAGTACATGCTTTCTTATGGATGTTAGAAATGTCTGTGGAACTACTAGAAGAATAAACTTTTTTACCTTTAAGAAGTTTACAGTCTAGAGTGCCTGGGTGGCTCAGTTGGTTAAGTGTCTTCCTTCAGCTTAGGTCATGATGCCAGGGTACTAGGATCCAGTCCTGCATCAGCTGCCTGCTCAGCAAGGAGTCTGGTTCTTCCTCTCCCTCTGCCCCTCCCTCTCTCTCTCTAATAAATAAATAAAATCTTTTAAAAAAAGACTTACTGAAATCTGAGACTGAATTACTAAATTCAGTCTTAATAGAAGACAGCTAAACAAAGCAATAATCACAACTGGAAAATTTAGCGAGATCATGGTTTAACATTTTTGGTTGACACAGGACCTCTTTCAGTAACAACTTTCCCTAAATATCAATTTCTTTTTAAGGCAAAAAATTTTGACAAGAAATCCAGATCCTTCTGATCATTTTCATATCAATTTAAGGTGACATCCTCAGAGTATATAATCAAATATGTAATTATTCTATCTGTTGCCTTGTATATTGCCTGTATCTTTTTCAGACTCAAAGTTCCATTGAGGTAGAGTTTTTTTTTTTTTTAAGCAGAGATTTTTAAAGTGTTTGATATCTACAAGATGCTTAATAAGTGTTTACAAAGCCTATGTATTACAGAAGCTTTAAACAGGCTTTAAAATAATGTAGGTGATATTAGTGGTCATATCAAACAATTTTTAGGTTTCAGTCATGTAAATAACTACATTTCTCAGAGACAGAGAAACATACAAATGGTCTGGGTCCAGTAGGATAATGCTAGCATGTGTTGTAAATTCTTTTATATGACCTTATTCTTGCAAGAATTGGTTATGTGGCAGAAAAAAAGGTATCACTATCTTATACTTTATTATTTAAAGAGATTTATGGAAGTCTTAATTTCTTACACTACCCCTTTGTTTCAGTGGACCCAATTTCCGTGGTAATGGTGAGAGGAAAGTAGGCAATTTAGGCAGCAGCCAAAATCTCCTACAAGGCACTATAAAATAAGGCTTGTTCTAGATCATGGGTCTGTCCAAAGGGGAATGTTAAGGGGTAGAATGGATGATGGATGCATTGTGGACTTATAACTTTAAGATTAATACTGTTATGCCCCAATAATGGGTCTATGATTAAAGGAGCGAGACTGATGTAAAGCAAAGGTCAAGCAAAGCTTTATTTCATGCCAAGCATCAAGAATCTAACCAAACGTTCGGGGCCACACCTCTTATGAGAGAAGGAAACCCTTTGCTGTTTCACAGTCTAGCTTTTAAGGGCAAAGGCCATGCAGTCAGGCCTGGCCACGCACAGGTGACCAATGAGATTTTAACACACACAGGAAACTCCACAGTGAGGCTAGGTGACCAATTGAGGTTCAATTTACCCTAGTATAGACATTTGACCCAGCCTATTACACCTTGATTAGGATTGGTGCAAAAAAGTTTCCCAAAGGGCGGAGGAGTGGGGCATACTCCTTAGTATCTAGGGAGACAATATGCAAACACCGCCCCCCTCCCGCTGATTGATGTCTCCACCTGGCCTGACCCACCCTTGTATATGGGCTTTGTTACCTGGAGCTGATTTCCAGGACTTGTTTTTAAGTGAATCCCCTGGGGGAAGGGGAACAAGGACAGTTTAAGGGTTAACCTCAATGAAAGCCTCTTGCTAAAATATAAAAATATAAAATAGGTCCTTACATTACAACAACTCAGTAGGGAAAGTCCCAGTGTGGTGATAAAAGAAGTGAGGTAACTTGCATTGCACATTTTTTTTTTAAAACGTGTAAGTTGTATTTTTCCGTGCCATTACATCATACTTTATCTTCATCTCTGTCTACTAGTTTAAAACTAGTTAAACAAACTCAACAATTTTTAAAAAAATATTTTATTTATTTATTTAAGAGCAAAAGCCAGAGAGAGAGAGAGAGAGAGAGCATGAGCAATATGGGGCTCGATGCCAGGACTCTTGAGATCCTGATCTGAGCCAAAGGCAGACACTTAACTGACTAAGCAAATGAGACTCCCACAAACTCAACAATTTTATAAAATTTTTATTTGTTGGGGTGCCTGTCTGGAACAGTCAGTAAAATATGTAAATCTTGATCGTGGGGTTGTACGTTTGAAATCCACCTTGGGTGTAGAGGTTTTATTTAAAAATAAAATCTTTAAAAATTTTTTTTTCATTTTTTTATTTAAGCCATTGTATGGCAGTGTTGATCACTATATTGTACACCTGAAAGTAATATTAACCTTATTTTAACTAACTACAATTTAAATAAAAACTTTAAAAATAAAATAAAAATAATAATCATAAAAATAAAAAAGAGGAAAAATTATTTGGCAGGCAATTTTCTTAATTGCATTATTATTTATTATTATCATAGTCTGTGTGTGTCGGTGGGAAGTGGCTGGTATTACAGTGAGTTCCATATCTGTGTTACACTGAGGTCCATGTCTGTAGTCAGTCTTTTTTTTCTTTTAGTTTATTTTCAGGGATCCAAAATTCATTGTTTATGCACCACACCCAGTGCTTCATGTAATAAATTCCCTCCTTAATACCCACCACTGGGCTCACCCAACCACCTGCCACCCTCCTCTTCAAGACCCTCAGTTTGTTTCTCAGAGTCCACAGTCTCTCATGGTTTGTCTCTCCCTCCGATTTCCCCCAGCACACTTCTCTCCATCTCCCAGTGTCCTCCACGTTATTCCTTATGTATTGAGTCTTATAAAAACTTTTATTTCTTTCCCTATTCTGCTTTGCATATGCTTACCTTAGATGTTAAAATGTTATAAACCTCTCCTGCCTGGTCCATTTTCTCTCTATTCTCTTATGATTTCTCATGCTATCCCTGCCAACCCCACGTGCCTTACAATATCTGGATATGACTAATTTCTTCCTGAGCTACTTTATTCTACTCTGCCATATGGTTGCCCTTCCCTCTTCTGTACCATAACTTCTATCCCCTGCATTTGTGCTTTAACAATACCTAATTCTTTTCACTGCATCTGTATCTTTGAGGTCAATACTCAGTAGTGCAATCACTGGGTCATAGGCTAGCTCTATTTTACTGGAAAGAAGGGCCATATGCACCCCAGTGTTCATAGCAGCAATGTCCACTATAGCCATTCTGTTGAAAGAGTCAAGATCCCCTACAACAGACAAACGGATAAAGAAGATGTGATCCAAGGATACAATGGAATATCACTCAGCCATCAGAAAGGATGAATACCCAACTTTTGCATCAACATGGATGGGACTGTAGGAGATTATGTTAAGTGAAATAAGTCAAGCAGTGAAAGTCAATCATCATATGGTTTCACTTATTTGTGGAACCTAAGGAATAGCATGGAGGACATTAGGAGAAGGAAAGGAAAAATGAAGTGGGGGTATTGGAGGGGGAAATGAAACATGAAAAACTATGGACTCCAAGAAACAAACTGAGGGTTTTAAAGATGAGAAGGATGTGGGGATGGGTGAGCCTGGTGATGGGTATTAAGGAGGGCACATATTGCATGGGGCACTGGGTGTTTTACACAAACAATGAATCATGGAACACTACTTCAAAAACTAATGATGTATTGTATGGTAACTAACATAACATAATTTAAAAAAAAAAAGGAGGGGGACAATACCTAACACTCAATCTTTGCTAGTTTCTTGTTTACCTCCTTTTAAGAGTAAGCTCATTAGTGGTTTTTTTTTGGTTTTTTTTTTTTGTCTCAACTAAAAGAAGAAAAATAATACACATTATTTTGAAAACTTTTTGAACAGTGTACAAACGTTAGTCAAGTCCACAATGTCTCATCTCTTCTTCCTCCTAACATGGCTAAGTTGAAAAACCCTTTATCTGGGAAAAGATCATTCTCCTGCCACCTTGTGTAAGATTTTGGCTTTAGGTTAGATTATCCTTTCTTTCCTTTTCTGAAAATAAGTTGAAAATATTAATAGCCTCAGTTTTTCTTCCAAAATATGACTGCTTCTTTACCAAGTGCAAAAGCAACCCATTTTGACCATAGTAAACAGCTTGGACCTACTTTTTTTGGCTCACTGTTTTAGTGAGACAAGTGGAGTGAAGATGACACACCATTTCCAAATGTATTAATAATTGGTAGACCATACTTCTAAATTGAAGATTTGTTGCCATTAAACTACGACCAGACTCGCTATAATTACAGAGGTAAATTCTTTATATTTACTATATTTGAAATTACCATATAATACCAAAATAAAATTATGATTATGTGAAGAGTCTGTAATATTAAGAAGATGACTTTGAAATGATTGCTTATCTAAATGAAATTTCCCATTTTATAATCTTGTATAAGCTTCCGTTGTCATTTCCTATTTAAAATCTATTAGAAGGCACTCTTATTTTCCCTTAAGTGGGAAGTCAAATGTGGAACAAATTCATCCCAAAGGAACTGATTCTATGTTCCACTGAAGACAAGGTGGCTTCCATGTGGCATTTTGCCTCTTGCATATTGTTCATCTCCTACAACAAATGGGGGTATGCTCTTTAGTAAACTAATTCAACTCAATTAGAGACATTGTCTTCAAGGGATAACATCATAGAGACTAGAATCAGAATCATACTTTTGGGAAAATTGGGCCCAGGATTTTTGTTTTGTTTTGTTTTGTTTTGTTTTAAGATTTTATTAATTTATTTGACAGACAGAGACCACAAGTAAGCAAATAGCGGGGGAGGGGGGGCGTGGGAAGCAGGCTCCCTGCTGAACAGAGAGCCTGATGCAGAGCTCGATCCCAGGGCTCTGAGATCATGGCCTGAGCCGAAGGCAGAGGCTTAACCCACTGAGCTACACAGGTGCCCCTGGGCCCAGGTTTTGATGGCTTCTTTCCTCAATCTTATAAAACCTATTTGAACTCTACTGGATGCCAGAACTGCTTAAAAATATTTGGTCCCTTGTAATTTTAACCTTCCAGTATTCAATGCACCTGATCCATGTAATATCCTATAGTATTTTTGTCAAATGAAGACTCTCAAAGTGTGTTTCTTGGGAGACACTTTTCAATTGGTTGCTTACATTTCTGCATTTATTATTTGTTCTAGGCCATCCTTTGAAGATGGTTGTATTGAATAGACTTGGAAGACAGAAATAGTATCTTTTTTTTTAACTTAACCTGTTGTGTTTGCAAATATTATCTGCCTCTCTTTTGATTCTTCTTGTGGGAACTGAGGCTCAGAACTGATATATAACTCCCATACCTACACACACACAAACACACACACACACACACACACACACACACAAATAATGTTAATATTCTGGCTACCTCTATTGCTGTGAATAATAAACTATATTATTTCTGAAACATGAGTCTGCGTCTTCTATCAACACCCAAGAAACTACGGCAGACTCATACACCAGCTTTCAAATAAGGGAAAATAATCTCAGATGCTTTATATTTTTTGATAGTGTTACCTACTTCTGAACATATGACTGAGCACATATAAAGCTGGAGCCATGACCATTTAGAGCTTCTTCTGTGGAAGAACTATGCATTCACTAGTAAACAATAGTAGTTTCATCTTTTTTTTTTTTTCCTCCTGGACACCATTTCCTCTCTCAAACTGTTACTCAAATTGGATGGAGTCTAAGGTCCTTTGAGGAAATTTTTGTTTAATGATTCAAAATAAAATAGGAAGAGTCTAAAGTGCTAAAAATACTTCTAGATAAAAGGTATAAGATCATGCCAGAAAGGATAGTAATTTTATCTAACAACTGCCTGTTCACCCCTTTTTTGTTCATTAACTAATCTCCAAATTCCTGACTAAATCCCTTTTGTAAGCCAGAATGTGAGCTAAAAACTGGGATTTTAAAAAATGTTCATTTGAAATCCAGTTAGTTAACATATATGGTTGTATTAGATTCATTTGTACAATATAACATATAGCACTCAGTGCTCATCATGACAAGTGCTCTAATTAACCCCCATCACTTATTTAATCCATCACTCCTTTCAGATCCCGTCAAGTAACCATCAGTTTGTTCTCCGTAATGAAATGTCTGTTTCTTGCTTTGTTTCTCTTTCTATGTCTTATTATTTCCCCTTTGCTTGTTTGTTTTGTTTCTTTTATTCCATATATGAGTAAAGGTATTTGTCTTTCTCTGACTGACTTATTTCACTTTTAGCATTATACTGTCTAGTTCCAACCATGTTATTGCAAATGGCAAGATTTCAGTCTTTTTTATGGCAGAATAATATTCCATTGTATATACATACCACTTATTCTTTATTTATTCATCAATTGATGGATACTTGGGCGCTTTCCATATCTTAGCTTTATAAATAATGCTGCTATAAACATAGGGGTGCTAGCATCCCTTTGAATAAGTTTTCTTATATTCATTGGGTAAATACACACCAACAGGTTTGTTGGATCAAAAAGGACTTCTATTTTTAAATTTTATGGAAATTCCATACTGTTCTCAAATATGGCTGTATCAGTTTGCATCACCACCAACAGTTCACAATTGTTACTTTTTCTTTTTTTTTTTAAGATTTTATTCATTTGACAGAGAGAGATCACAAGTAGAGAGAGAGAGAGGAGGGAGCAGGCTCCATGCCTGGCAGAGAGCCCGATGTGGGACTTGATCCCAGGACCCTGAGATCATGGCCTGAGCTGAAGGCAGAGGCTTAACCCACTGAGCCACCCAGGCAGCCCCCACAAGTGTTACTTTTTCACATCCTCTCCAACACCTTTTGTTTCTTGTAGTGTTAATTTTAGCCATTCTGACAGGTGTGAGGTGGTATCTCTTTCTAGTTTTGCTTTGCAATTTCCTGATGATACATGATGATGGACATCTTTTCATGTATCTACTGAACATTTGAATGTGTGCTTTGGGGAAACACTTGTTCATGTCTTCTATCCATGGTTTTATTGGATTATTTGTTTTTGGATGTTGACTAAAAACTGGATATTAAGTAACACACAAGACAGGTTTCCTTGAGCTTAAATTTTATTTGCATGAGTATCATTAACAGGAAAAAATATGCATATGGGTATGTACAAGTGTGTTTATGTATACATCTATCTATCTATCCTCTATCCCATGTCTTCTAATTGTGGTAAATCCTGTAAGGTGGGGAATGGGATAGTCTGAAGAAATATGCTTCTGGATATGCTGGGTAAGCAAATTTAATTGCACTCAGATGCATTGGATATAAGTGAATCACTCAAATGAGTTATTTAATATTATATAGAAACAAATTAAAAGTTTATGTAGTTGAAAATAATAGGTAGTTAAAATAATTTTTTTGTTTGTTGTTTTTGTGTCTTTTTTTGTTTATATATACTATGGTGTGAATGTTTATGTCTCCCAAAATCATATTATGAAATCTAACTCTGTAAGTGCTAGTATTAAAACATAGGGGCCTTTGGGAGGTGATTAGGTCATAAATGGGATTACAGTCCTTTTAAAGGAGACCCCAGAGAGTTCTCTTGCTTCATTCATCATGTACGTTTACAGTGAGAAGATAGCCATCTATGAGGAAGTGGGCTCTCCCTGGATCTGCCCATTCCTTAATCTTGAACTTCTCCGTTCTAGAACTGTGAGAAATAAATTCCTGTTCTTTATAAGCTATTAAGTCTATATCATGTCCGTTATAGCAGCCTGCATGCAGAAGGACACTATGACCTAAAATGAGAGCAATAAATATAAAGTTTCAGTAAAGTCAGTTGGTACAATGTTTTTTTTTTTTTTTAATTAGAGAAGACGTGCTGCTTCATGTTAAACCTTGATATTGTATATGTTTCTTGAAGGGCCACTTCTTACCTCTTTTGTGTGTTTTCCACAAAGTCCAGGATGATGCCTTACATAAAGGTAATATTTTATAAATACTGTTGGAAATATATACTTCTCTAAAATCTTATTTTGCCTACAGATTACTTGGATCCACTTTGCCTTGTGTAGAATATTTGAAATATATTAAGAACAGAATGTCTCTCTAAATAACATTTAGAATCATCATTAGTTTATGACTCCTGACTCATTTGTTTATGCAGTGATACTTACTGCAAGAACACTAAAGTTTGTAATATAATTTTGAATTAATCACCAAGCTAGTTTATTTTAACTTATGAAAAAATAATTTCTCATGTTGGTTTAATTCTGCTCTTATGTTATGGTCATGACATTTTCATTAAAATAAAGTAGAAAATAGAAGTAAATAATAAATGAAAAATAAAAATTAAAAAATAAAAAAATAAAAGCAAATCTCTTGTGAAATGTTAAACTTTTCTTACTTATTTTGTTTTGCTTTTCTTCTACCATGCTGGCAAAGCTGTATATTGCAGATAGGTACAATTTTCTAGGTGCTAGGTTTGTTACTTTTGCTAAAATTTTCAAAATATAAGGAGTTGAATAGTCATGGATTGTTTATTAAACTCCTTATCTACACATATAAAAATAAAACAATGATGGTGACCTGGGTATTTCTAAAATTGTATTCTGTTTTTCCATATTATGGTTTACAATGTAATTAATAAAGATTCTGCATATATTAACATCATCCCATTCTATCTCATCTGTATGTCCATACAGAGCATGTATGATTTCTATTCATTGCTATGTTGTGGTGAAGAGATTGTCTGAAGTAGCCTATATTTATGCAGGTAGATCTTAAGCTACGGTGCTCTTGTTTATTTGCTTGTTCGTGATCAGTATGTTTGAAAGATGGTAACTATTGCATCAGGTGTGACGATTAAAAAATATTATTGGTGCCTGATACACTGTGATAAAATAGGTAAGTCAATTCATAATTTGTTAATTAAATTAGAAAAGAAATTCCTTTGGATTTGTTCTTTATTAAGAGTTTTTTTTTTTTTAACGAATGCCTTGGGATGTTTTTTGTGTAATATATATCACATGCCTCAACCTTTAAATTTGAATGTAGAAAAGAGTTATCAGAATGAGCCTAGAAAATATTGTTATGGGGGCGCCTGGGTGGCTCAGTGGGTTAAGCCGCTGCCTTCGGCTCAGGTCATAATCTCAGAGTCCTGGGATTGAGTCCCACATTGGGCTCTCTGCTCAGCAGGGTGCCTGCTTCTTCCTCTCTCTCTGCCTGCCTCTCTGCCTACTTGTGATCTCTCTCTGTCAAATAAATAAATAAAATTAAAAAAAAAAGAAAACATTGTTTTGAAATATTTTTGTTCTGTTGTATTATGTTAACTTAGGAAATAATGGTAGTTATTTTTATTAGCATTTCCTACTTTCCACATGCCCTTACAGATGAGATATCATGTTTTTCCTACTCTTTTTATCGTGGTTGTTATATTCTTCATGATCAATAACAATCAATGAAAATTCCTAACATTAATTTTCTTTGGGAAAGTGATATTTTAGCAGGAATCCATGACCTAAAATTTTAGCTGTTGTTCTTCCAGGAGATGAGACTATCAATGTTCCCGAAATTTCAAGAAATAGAACTTATTAATTGTGTTGGTTGATGTTTATTGTCTCTGAACTTAGAGGTGCATAATTCAATTTAAAATTTATTTTGGGGGCGCCTGGGTGGCTCAGTGGGTTAAAGCCTCTGCCTTTGGCTCAGGTCATGATCCCAGGGTCCTGGGATCGAGCCCCGCATCGGGCTCTCTGCCTAGCAGGGAGCCTGCTTCCTCTTCCCTCTCTCTCTGCCTGCCTCTCTGCCTACTTGTGATCTCTATCTGTCAAATAAAATAAATAAAATCTTAAAAAAAACGGAGTGGACCTTATGGGGGTGCTTATCTGAAATTAAGGGACATTATAAAAAAATAAAAAATAAAATTTATTTTGAATTGAAAACAAGATCTTACTGAAGTTTAGGCATCCCAATTTATATCAGGCCTCCAGTACATTCTAATTTATTTATAGAAAATATCATAAACATGAATGACACTTTTCCTATTGCATTTATATGAAACTGCAATGACTCAAAGATGTCAGATCTGAAAAGCACTACCTTTCTATAATTTCTGTTTCTTAAGAGGAATGGATATACCATTTTAGCTCAATTATCCAACAGTATTCAAAACCACCATGAATTTTAAAACATAGTTATTACACCCTAAAAATCAAGTATGAAAATGTATAAACAACCAAATCTCTATCTGTAAATGAAATACTCCCACACAGACGGGTTTTAAAACTTTCTAACTTAAGGAATTTGATAGCACAGACTCAGGGTAGTAGTTTCAGTGCCTACAGTATACTTTCAGGGAGAGAGTAATGTAAGCTCTGAGTCACTTTCTGCCTAGAGATGACCTAATAGTGGTTCTGGCATTGTTTGTTTGTTTTTGAAAATACGTTCCTGGGCGTCATTCAGAAAATGCAGATTTTGGCATCTATATAAATTAAGGATGATCTTTTTGAGCTTTTGTCTTTCATTACATCAAATTAACATAATTGGACAGAAATTCCACTAAATTAAGCATTGTTAGGAAATGTGTAAATTGGAGCTACTCAAATTAGTTGCTCTTTGAACTATGTGCTGTTGGTTCAGGATTAGATAAGGAGTTTGAAGGCAAACCTAAATCATTGCTTCCTTTTTTGAGAGATTCTCAGCATATTTTCTTAAAATTAGCTGAAATAAACAATGTGTTTAGTCGCAAAGTGATTTGCATTTTTGCACAAACTCCCTATCTCCTTGAGAATTATAACAGATATTTCATGAAACATCATTGATCTTTACTTTGTTACACTGCTGTAAAGTACATTTAGAGTTGCCAGTTAAAGGTGTTAGTGTTGAGATGAAATGTCATGCATTTTTCTTCACTTCCATGCAAATGAACACAGTAAATTATTAAGACACAATGAAGAAAAAAAAATTGACAATGAGTTCCAGATTTTAAAAATCACTTGCCATTCAATCCAAATTGTGAGTTTGATCAGTTACCGAACACTTTATAATGCACCCCCGGTAATTTTACAGAGATTACTTTTTTCTTACCAATTCTTGATTATTCTGTCTTGCAATGCAGAGAAAGCTAACTAATTTAAAATAAACTTCCGTTAATTTTGATTGTTATAAACTTAAAATTGATTAATTTCCATATAGAGAGTTTAAAATGTTCACAATTTACATTAAATATATATTCTGTGTATACCTTGGAAAAATTATACTGAAAATTGAAATTAAAATGATGTTGTATATAGCTGCAAGAAGCCGCCTGTCCCATTTCATCTTACTATATAAGTTGTGTCAGGTAATTTATAAAATCCCTGCTGCATAACAAATCTATTTTTTGTTGGAATGGGTAGTAATGTTTCTTCTTATTTCGAAATAAGAGTTGGTCTATGAGTGCCTCTGCAACTGTATTTTTCCTAAGTGGCTTCATGGTCCTGAACTGAGAAAGCTCAGAGCATTAAACATCAAAGTAATATATTTTGACACAATTAGACATCAAGGAAATGCAATTAAAATGATACTGAGAGGGCGCCTGGGTGGCTCAGTGGGTTAAGCCGCTGCCTTCGGCTCAGGTCATGATCTCAGGGTCCTGGGATCGAGTCCCGCATCGGGCTCTCTGCTCAGCAGGGAGCCTGCTTCCCCCTCTCTCTCTCTGCCTGCCTCTCCATCTACTTGTGATTTCTCTCTGTCAAATAAACAAATAAAATCTTTAAAAAAAATGACACTGAGATATCACTACACACTTACCAGAATGGCTAAAATAAAATATAATGACAAGCCCAAAAGAAAAAAATATACCATTTGATGATACACAATGGCAAGTTGTACCATAACTTAACCATCTCAGACTAGTGTAGTGTTAAATTTGTTTTTCTAAGCCATGTTTTGGGTCACTTACCACTTTTCAAGGATATAAAGTGCTATCATTTTACTTAAAACTGTGAAATTTGGTCAGATTTAAATTTCAATTTATGTTAAAACATTCTGTAAACTGTGTTAGACTTTGACATTTGTTCCCTCAGTTCAGTGAATAACACTATATCATATTCTGAAAAATACGCTAATTTTTATTTTGAAAAATATCCCTTTTTCCTCTTATGGTAATTATTAATATGAATTAATAGTAGAATTTGATATGGTCCAATATGACCATAAATACTTTATAGTATATTATCAAATTTAATAATGAATATAATGTACTTCTTTGGACAATTTTTAAAGACCAGTCTACTCTTAAAACAAAAAAAATGGAGATGCACTTCTTTAGTTCACACAAATTTCATTTTATTATATATAACTTCAGATAAATTTCAACAAATCATAATTTATTAAAATCATGTCTACTTAAAAATCTCATAGAAGAGTTAAACCATCAAAAATAAAAATAAACACACACAACACACACACATCACCCATGTATTGGCAAATCACAATTGCTGTAACAATACATTAGGCATTCCACAGTTAAGGGCTATCAAAATTTCCATCAGTGACAAAAAGATTTGTATCCAAATGGACTGATTTTCCAGAATCCAAGAAAAAGTCTCCTAGGATTTATTTAAAGGTAAATATTTGAACAAATACTTCTTAAATTTAGGATATTCAGAACATACGATTAAAGAATATTTGCAGTGCAGACTATATTCAATCCTTCCTTCAAAATGTGCCTTTGAGTACATAATTCTGTTTTCTCGATCTAAATTGAGCTGTCTTCCAAGGAAGTTTTCCAAAATGTGTGTCTCTGTGTGATAAATGTTCTAAGACCTAACATGCTTCATTGTATTTTTACTGTGCTCTCAAATTTAATCAATAATTTGGATTGATGTATAATACCTAGTTTCAAATATCTTTTCCATCTATAAAAACTCCCAGCTGTCTCTTTATATGCTATTACTATTGAGAATTGTGCTGTCAGTATTATTCTTGTACATTTTAGGTGATCTGTTCTTCTCTTGGGCATCATTTATGCTCTTCTCTGTTTTTGATATTCTTAAAACTCACCATAATGTATACGAGTGGTTTTTAGTGTGTGTAGTTTTTGTTTTGTTTTGTTTTGTTTCTGATATCTCGTGTTTGGCATCATTTTAAGTCTGGTATCTTTTATCTTTCTTTAATTCTCCAAAATTTATCTCAGTACTTATTTAAATATTTTCTTTATTTTTTTTTCTCTTCTGCTGTATTTGGGCAGAAGTCATTAATTTGTTTGTTTGTTTTTCCCAACTCATTTATTCATTTTACAGCTATATTCATCTTAGTCTCCATTTATTGTATTCTTTATTTCAACAATTTTCACTTAATTTATATTCACAGTATAGTATCTTTCTTTTCCTTGTATATGTATATCATTATTTTATCATATACTTTTAAGCTATTTTTAAAAATATTTTATTTATTTATTTGACAGTGAGAGATCACAAGTAGGCAGAGAGGTGGGCAGAAAGAGAGGAAGAGAAGCAGGCTACCTGCTGAGCAGAAAGCCTGATGTGGGGCTTGATCCCAGGACCCTGAGATCATGACCTGAACGGAAGGCAGCGGCTTAACCCACTGAGCCACCCAGGCGCTCCTTTTAAGCTATTTTTTAAAAGTACAGTCATTCTTTTTTTTTTTAAGATTTTATTTATTTATTTATTTGACAGAGAGAGATCACAAGTAGACAGAGGGCAGGCAGAGAGAAAGAGAGGGAAGCAGACTCCCTGCTGAGCAGAGAGCCTGATGCAGGACTTGATCCCAGGACCCTGAGATTATGACCTGAGCTGAAGGCAGTGGCTTAATCCACTGAGCCACCTAGGCGCCCCTAAGCTATTTTTTTAATTCCTGTTCCCATAACACTTGGATTGGCATATAAAGTTAACCACATCATATTTTTTAGGTAAGTAATTGTACTTTTTATGTGCATAGTTATTTTGGTCCATGAGTTCAGCTCTTCTTAGGATCATCAAATCTCTGTAAAGTCTGGGTATGCTAGGATTTTCTAAGCAACAATAAAATACATTGAAACCTGGTAGCTTAATTATAATAATGTTTTCTTTCTCAATCATTCACAATAGTATTCCATTCTGAGTAGCTTCCTTCTATTTTGCAGCTATAGTGTTTGGAAAAACTTGAATTATGATATTACTGTGATAATGTGAATTAGTCAGGGTTTTTCAGAGAATCGGGAAGAGAAAAAAAGGAAGATATTCTCCAGGGCCAACTCTAGAAGTGACTATTAAAACATCTGTCCAAATTCAATTGAACAAAACTCAGAAATGCCATCTCCAGTGAAATACAAAAAAGATTATATATAGTTCTGGGCACACACATCTCATTTGACCCAATGATGTATATCAATGAAAGACTGAAGGCCAATCACCACTCCATGGGAGAATTTAAAAATAAATTTACTAATGAGGCCAAGAATTCAGAATCACAAATACTTCAGAACTAATAAAAACTGCCTTCACTTGATGTTATTCTATAAGATAAATCCTACGGTCAAGTTTCAATTTTAAATTCTTAAATCCTTATGAAGAAGCATCATTTGGAGGGAGCAGTTTTCATAATTTATCATCCATCAGCCTTTTTTAAAAGATTTTATTTATTTATTGGACACAGAGAGAGAGAAAGAGAGCAAGAGAGAGAGATCACAAGTAAGCAGAGAGGCAGGCAAGCAGGGAGGGAAGCAGGCTTCCTTTTGAGCAGTGCCCGATGTGGGGCTGGATCCCAGGACCCAGAGACCATGACTTGAGATGAAGGCAGAGGCTTAACCCACCACCCACGTGATGAGAGAGCCACTCAGGTGCCCCTCATCCATCAGTCTTAATTGATTGGAGGAAAATGTGTGGAGGAATAATGCCTTAGGGAGCTAATCTCTCTAAAGAATTTTCAAGTCTTTACCCCTTCAAGGTTTTGTACAGTTCTGATAGCCTCTAAACATCCAGCGGATTTCTACAGTGACAGGCCTGTTAAAACCTGTCTTCAAACCAGGAATAGAGCTTGAAACATACCAGTCAAGGGCAACTTTGAGTATTTTAAGGCGTTTATCATCATTTCTTTGTTTTTGGTTAATATCTGAAATAGTTCCATATTACACTTGCATAATTTCTCCAGAGCTGACTTTGAAGGAGGCATTCAGTTCCAGCTAGTTCCATATTTTGGCAAGAACTATACTTCTATATTAAAAAAAAAAACATAATTTAGGGCGCCTGGGTGGCTCAGTGGGTTAAAATCTCTGCCTTCGGCTCAGGTCATGATTCCAGGTTCCTGGGATTGAGTCCCACAGTGGGCTCTCTTCTCAGCTGGGAGCATGCTTCCATTCCTCTCTCTCTGGCTGCCTCTCTGCCTTCCTATGATCTCTGTCAAGTAAATAAATAAAATTTTTAAAAAAACATATTTTATACCAGTTATTCATGTTTATTAACTAAGATATCACAATACAAATAATACAAACAGTTGCTCTTTATTAATACCTTCAACCAAGATCAAAAAATATGTCATATTTTCTCCCAAAATTTTATATCATCTGATAGGTCAGATATATATATAAAATTACATTTAAAGTTTAAAAAATATCAGCAAATATTTTCATTTAAATGCAAATTTGAAAAGAAATCTACTTTTCCAAACACGACTTTTTATCCTATTTATTTTGAATTTTGTCAACAACTGATAAAATGTTTAGCGAGACTATAAATGTTAGATCGAAAAAAATGATTAATAGATGTAGGTTCAAATTATTATGTTCCATTAAAAATGATTTAGTCTTTGATGAACATCTGTTTGGTAATATGTTGTATCCAGATATAGTAAATTAAAGACATATATAAAATTATAGGGAAATGACATCTTCCGTTCCATTATGAGTAGAGCTTTTAAAATGCTATTTGCCACAACCTGTCATCTTGTCATTATGTAGCATTATGTAGCAATTAAAAAATGTATACTCTTCACTTAGAAGTCTTTTGGAAATCTAAAATATGACTTTCTATGGTTTGTGTCTCCATATTGCTTTATTGCCAGTTAAAACAAATCCACATGCTTTGATTCAAAGGTAATAAATTCCTCTTATTTGGAAAAAGGATGTTTATTTTTGTTCTCTCACCCTTAGCAGGTGGTTTCATTTTAGCACACTTCAGAGTTATAATTTCATGCTTATTAAAAACATTTATTTTGATCTACATAGATGAATGAAACTTTTATTTTATTAAATTATTTGCCAAAAAATCTGTGAGTTTTTAAAATGTATTTCATTTGAAGGGTTATTTTAGAGCATTCAAAGAGGATCTAAGAGTGTGGTATTATGCAGTTTTTAAGTAGGTATGAAATGGTTAATTATAGGATTGTTTCTTTAGGCTTATGTATATTGTCCATTATATGCTATAAAATATTTTGAAAGTAAATTTAAAGTATGTTTTATGTAGTTTATTTTTTGGAAAAAATATTGAAATGACTTATGAAATTCAGTATACTCTCAACATTAATTTATTTTGAAATTTACCAGTTGTCTACTGAACTATTATATGGCAGATATTACTTCAGACTACACTGGTAAATGAAATAATTGGCTTTGTAGAACTTTTATTTTAATGGGTGAGAAAACTCAAAGCTATAAACCTTAATAAAAATGGCATAGTGCATTCAAAAAGGAAGAGTACAATGGGGAAAAAGAAAAATTCGATCAGGGTGAGAAAAATCAAGGTTGCTAGGCAGGGGATGGGGAGTTAAATCTTTTAATAGAAAGATCAGGGTACTTACAATGAAGCTGACAATTGAACAATTGTATGGGAAGGTGATGAATTTGCGCAGAACTATCAGCAATAAGGTCACTCCAGACAAAGGAATTGGCTATCTTGAAGGCCATAAGGTTGGATCATGCCTGGCATATCTGAGGAATAGCAAGGAGGCCACTGTGAGTGACTGAAGAGTAGCAGGGAAAGAGGTCACAGAGGTTAAATGAGTGGCTAGATCATGTAAAAGCTTAGAAGTCATTGTAAAACTCTGGCTTTTATATTTGGAAACTTACTGTGTGATAGAATTTCTGCTAATAACTGAGAGTTCAATTGTCCATAAACTTTCAAGGATTCTTATTCTAGTAAGACAGAATAAAGAGAAAGAGTTCATATTTTCACATGGTGTAACAAATGCTCGGAGATACAAGTGTAGGAAGCTATGGGAGCACAGAAGAAGGCACTAAAATCACACCATATATTTGATGACTGTGACTATATATAAATTTGTATTTTCTAGATTTTTTGTAGTCATGGAATCACACAGTATATACTATTCATTGCCTGGCTTTTCTTTTCTCAGCATCATTACTTTGAGAATCTCCAATTGTCTTTGCTCTATTGATGGACATTGATGAACATTTCCACTGTTTTCAATTCTTAAAAATAAAGCTGATATGAAATTCACATACAAGTCCTTGTATGAACATAGGGTTTGTTTTTCTTGGTTAAATGCCTAGAATAAAATGGCTATTTGTGTAACTGCAACATATTTTTCATTTAAAAATTTTTGAAACTATTTTCCAAAGTGGTTGTATCATGATATATGCCAACAACAGTTTAGATTTTTTGTTGCTTCTCAATCTAGCTCAGACCAAGTACAATTAGCCTTTATAATTTTAGCCATTCTAATAGATATGTAAGCATGTCTCATTATGATTTTAATTTGTATTTCTTTAATGTTTAAATGTTGAGAAATTGGCCATGTGCTTATAAGCCATCCATATACTTTT
The DNA here is from genome assembly GCF_964662115.1 of Mustela nivalis. Lineage (NCBI taxonomy): Eukaryota > Metazoa > Chordata > Mammalia > Carnivora > Mustelidae > Mustela > Mustela nivalis. The sequence goes on from NW_028135195.1 coordinate 60,286, forward strand.
GGTGACATGTCTCTTCCATTATTTCCTTCACATGTAAAATTGGATACTCTGTTTGGTTATTAGTAAGGTTTTTTATTTTTATTCATTTTTAAATAATCAGAGTAGATGTCCATTATCAGATATTTAATTTGCAAATCCCTTCTCCATCTTTATGGTTTCTCAATGGAGCTTTGATAGCTGTGTCTTTCAAGAAATATGCTACTTCTTTCCTGGTACACGGAGGTATGACTAGAACATTATCAATGTTGACCTTTGCAAAGAAAATCATGGCTTAAGATATATGTAGTCTGCAGTTGTTGGGAGTGTTCACCATCCTTGCCTCTAACTCATCTCTCACTGCCCACACATTCAGGTATAGGGGAATATTGATTGACAAAATATTAATTGCCAAATAACACTAGTTAGAGAATAAGAAAAATGCAGGCACCTGATTATATAATATTCCTTAAATAAAATATGTTTTTATAAGTGCTATTGGAAGTAAATTCCTCAATACTTTAATCACACAGAATGATGGAATCCTAGATTTTTTTTCCTTGTATTTACTAAGAAAATGATCATGCCTCAAGTATATTAAAATGGAATAGGGAAAATTAAATATTGCTTTAAGTCGATTTGCGTGTGTTGTGCGTATGTGAGAGAGAAAGTGAGAGAGAAAGAGAAAGAGAGAAAAAGAGAAAGGGAAAGACAGAGAGGTGGCTGCAGTGAATTGATGAGTTGCAGGATAGATTTTAAAGTTTTGTCTTTTGCTTTCTACATTTCCTTTTCCTTAGGTTCAAGAGAACAATCAGTAATATCTCAGATGCCTGCTGGTAACATCAGCAGAAAGAGTTAGAGGTTCCTAGAAAATTAAAGAAGAGATATAGTTTTCCTGACATAAGAAAAGTCATTTTTTGTCCCCAGCTATTTTCAATGATCTATACCCCACCTGTGTACTTGCCCCAGCACACTTCTTCCAAAAATTCCTGGGAGGTTCTTACAAAGAAATGCAAAAACCTCACTCCTAAGGATTTTGAGGGAACAAGGCAATGGGAAAACTAACAGTCACCACCAGAGCAGGAAATAGCCTAAGCTATTGATACAATAAATCAGTGGTAAAACTCCTAGTGCTATTTCAAAAGCAATCAAGGCCTTTCATTCCTTGTCCCAGAAAATGAGCCCAAGACCCCATCTAGTTTCTATCTGCTCTTGAAGCCTGCAGAGTTCCTTTCCCTTGTCCAACAGTTACCTCTGCTTTATTCTAACGTTAAAGTTTCTGCTCTCAGTGGAATACAAGCTTCATTCAGGTGAACATGCAATACATATTGCACAAATACATATGTGGATGTGCATGCAGCCACAACCTTATGACCAACCATACACGGGATAATAAAACTCTCCCTTCTGAGTATTCATCTTAAATACTAAATAAAAATCTCTCTCCTGTTCAAACAGTCAAGGCTTTGGAACTTATTCCCTGTGAACTCCTTGTATGTTGTAAACAAAGATTCCTTTGTTTGACAACTCCACCTGTTTCTGTGATTCACCAAAGACTGACCTCAGTTAGTTCAGTTACTGTAATGTAATATCAAGCATATCTAGTTAGTTGATCATTTTGTTCAAGTCTTACATATCTTACCAATATGATGACCATTTGTCTATGTAATCTTAAAATAAGGGTGTTGAAATTATTTTCCATTTGTCGTCCAAGGTAGAAGTTATGATTTTTGTTCTTAGTTTTTCCCTATATATCCCCAAATCTGTTGTTACGTATTAAAATTCAAGAATTATTATACTCCCGGGGCGCCTGGGTGGCTCAGTGGGTTAGGCCGCTGCCTTAGGCTCAGGTCATGATCTCAGGGTCCTGGGATCGAGTCCTGCATCGGGCTCTCTGCTCAGCAGGGAGCCTGCTTCCTCCTCTCTCTCTCTCTCTGCCTGCCTCTCTGCCTACTTGTGATCTCTCTCTGTCAAATAAATAAATAAAATCTTAAAAAAAAAAAGAATTATTATACTCCCTGATGAATTCATCCTTTTACTCTTCTGTAATTTTGACTTGATCTTTATGTCTAATAATGAAATTTGCTTTAAAATCACTTTTCATTATCTTGATATAACCACCAAAGTTATAGTGTGATTAGAGTTAATATAGCATATTTTTTCTTTTACTTTTTAAAGCACTTCTATATTGAATCCTGACAAAGAAACAAAACAACTTTTTAACTCTGGAAGCATCTTTCTAAATTATCTTTTTTTTTTTTTAATGAAGCAGTAGCAATTTTTGTTAAGGGACCTAAACTGAAAGTAGGTTTAGAAATTTATTTATTTTTTTATTTATTTAGTAAAAGATTTTATTTTATTTATTGACAGCAAGAGAGAGAGAGAGAGAGAGAGAAGAAGCACACAAACAGGGGGAATCATGTGCAAAGGGAGAGGAAGAAGCAAGCTCCTTGGGGTGCAAGTAGTCCCATGCAGGGCTGGATCCCTGTACACTGGAATCATGACCTCAGCCAAAGGCAAACATCTGCTTAAACAACTAAGTCATCCAGGCACCCCTAGAAAATTTAAAAAAAAAAAGACCTTTTAAAAACATTTTGTTTCTTTCTTGTTTTTTTTTAATATTTTATTTATTTGACAGACAGAGAGACAGGAAGAGGAACTATAAGCAGGGCAGAGGGAAAAGGAGAAGCAGGTTTCCCACTGAGCAGAGAGCCTGATGTGGGGCTCCATCCCAGGACCCTGGGATCATGACCTGAAAAGAAGGGACACTTCTTGGAGGAAGCCACCCAGACACCTCTTTTCTTTGTTTTTAATATATGGCAACTGATGCTTCCCAGCCACGAGGAGCATATTACCCATTGATTAAATCTCTGATAACAACCTATTTAAAAAGGTGTGTAAATATATACTTACTCAGATTTATACACTTTGTGTTTTCTTCATAGTTTGGGGCTGGACCCCATGGTCACAACACTGCTTCCAGTCTTTGCCTTCCCATCTTTTGATACCAGGTATTTGGTCAGCAAAGCAAATTAGTATCAAAATTAATAAGCCCTTGGCACCATATCTCTGGAGCAGGGCTTGCTCTTAGCCAAGGCCCAGAGCAGTTGACCTCCCCTCGCTAGTGCTATAGCCCCAAGGACTAGGTCCCTGCCACCAGAACTCAGTCTTACATGTTATGCTAAGCAGACAAAACCAAACCAGGAAAGCTCCAACAGCTTTCACTGGCCTGCCTCATCTCCAACTCTCTCGACGTCTAGGCAGTACCAGATGACAGGGAGGGGTCTTGGTCCAACATATGGGAGGGAAGGAAGTAGCCACGAGCAAGTACCTGCCTCTCTGTTCCTTTCTTTCATGAGCAGGTTGTAAGGAGGAGGAAGAGGAAGGGGAAGAGAGGTGAACTTCAAGGGGTGAAGGCCTCAGGTAGGCAGCTGGCTCCTGCCAGTAGGAAAGGGACAAAGGAGAAGGCAGTGAGTCTTGCAGGGAGGGTGGGGGGTAAGGGTTACAGCTTATGACGGAATCTGGACAGGAGTAATAGGGATACTAGTCATTTGAGTCCACCATTGGCAAGCTGGGCTGGGTGTCAGGGCAGATAGGCCTCCCTGGGCAACGGCACATGAGAGAAGGTGGAATTCTTCTCTGAGGAGCAGGTGAAGCTTTGGGTGTTGGGAAAGCATAGACAGTATTGTTCCAGGGCCAAGGACAGGTCCGGGTACTCCTGGTTGGAGGTCAAGGCCACAGTATGATCCAGGTCTTCTACCAGCAGCTTGAAGGTACCACATGCCAGCCACCCCTCATTATTGTGTATAACTCTCTGGTGCACTTATTGGCTTATCCATCAAATGACTCCTTCAGCAGCTTGAAAACCACCTCCACAGGCACTCCAGGATATGGGAGGCTTCCAGAGTGAAAATTTTGCACAGGATCACCCCCAAAAGACCAGAAGTCACTCTGGTGGATGTAGATCTGGTCAAACATGGCCTTAGGGACCATCCACTTCACAGGCAGTCCACTGTTGGTTCTCATTTTATAGTAACTGATGTGGTGATATCTCTGGCAAGGCTGAAGTCTGAGATCTTCATCATGTTGTCCTTTGTCACCAGCACTTCCCTGGTGGCCAGGTCTTGGTGTATGCACTTCTTGGAGGCAAGGTACTCCATGCCTCAGGCTACCTGGTAGGCAAAGAATACCGGGTGCTTGGAGGAGAGTTGCTCTGCTGCATTGTGGCTGATATTGTAACAGTACTCCAGGTCAGGAGGCCTCTGGGCCTGCAGGTACTCCTGTATGTTGTCTTTGGAGGCATATTCCATGATAGTGTACGAAGGACCATCCTGTGTGCAGGACCCAGCAGGTTTATGGTGTCCTTGTGCTGTCCAATCATCTTCATCATCTCCATTTCTGAGATTAGGTTTGACAGGTCTTTCTCTGCTGCATCTGACTTCAACATCTTCACAGACACTTTAGTCAAATGGTTGGATTTGTCTTTGTCCAGCCCAATGGCCTCCTCCAACACCACTTGCCCAAAGTAGGCCTCTCTTAGGGGTCTGCCTAAACTGCCTACAACCAGCCTGCCTCAAGGCAGTTATGAACTCTAGATTATCCTCAAAAACATTAAACCACAAGCTAAAAATTCTCTTCACTAGGTCTCTGTCGCAGGTCTAATTTTCTTATCTTTCATCATTTATCTTTTTCCTAATTCTTATTTTCAGTATAGTTTATTTGGCTTCCAGGTGTTTCCCCGGGTTTCTGTATGCTGTTTCATAGGGAAGAATTATCCTGTCATAAAATTATTTCTTGAGCATTCATTACATCTCTCAGTTAAAATGGGTTCTTTTATGGTTTTGATTCATTTGAGTTTTCTCAAAATGGGAAGAATTTTCAAAATGGTGTTTTCCTCAAGGTTCAGAGTATGTCTTAGCCTCATCTTTACTCTTTTTGAAATTCACTTTTCAAATTCTTGTCCCTCTTTTTATCTTTTTAAATTAAAATGTTTTATTTTTACTATTTTTTTATTTGAGTGTAGTTGATAGTCAGTGTTACATTGGTTTCAGGTTTTCAATATCTCCATACATTATTCTATGATCACTACAAATATAGCCGCCATCTGTCACCATATAACACTATTATAATATCATTGACTATATTCTCTACACTGTCCCATATCTCTTTTTAAAATCTCTGATTTTTATGTTTTCTGTTATTCCAGTTTTCGACCATCATTTTACTTGGTTACTTTAATAAAATATGCCTGATTACACACTCTATGCTGAAAACCACAGCATTTGATTTATAGTAGTCTTTTTCTTCTTCTTCTTCTTCTTCTTCTTCTTCTTCTTCTTCTTCTTCTTCTTCTTCTTCTTCTTCCTCTTCATTAACATATAATGTATTATTAGCCCCAGGGGTACAGGTCTGTGAATCACCAGGTTTACACACTTCACAGCACTCACCACAGCACATACCCTCCCCAATGTTCATAACCCCACCACCCTCTCCCTAACCTCCCCACCCCCCCCCGGCAACTCTCAGTTTGTTTTGTGAGATTAAGAGTCTCTTATGGTTTGTCTCCCTCCCGATCCCATCTTGTTTCATTTACTCTTTTCCTGTTCCCCAAACCCCCCACATTGCACCTCCATTTCCTCATATCAGGGAGATCATATGATAGTGCCTTTCTCTGGTTGACTTATTTTGCTAAGCATAATACCCTCCAGTTCCATCCATGTCAACGCAAATGGCAAGATTTCATTTCTTTTGATGGCTGAGTAGTATTCCATTGTGTGTATATATATATATATATATATATATATATATATATATATAATTCATTTGTAGATGGACATCTATGTTCTTTCCATAGTTTGCCTATTGTGGATATTACTGCTATAAACATTTGGTGCACGTGCCCCTTTGGATCATATAGCAGTCTTCTTTACCTCTATCAGAACCCCAGGAAGCTTTATTTATTTATTTACTCACATAAACAGATGATCCAACAGAACGTTTTTTGATGTTCAAATGTATTATAATGTCTTACCGCTTAACACTATGCTTACTGCTCTCTTTCACTGTCTGACTAAATCCTCATCATCACTATGCCATTTAATGAGAAAGAACATTTGAACTCAGAGTTCTCTCCATATCAGGGAATGAAGACTCCACCCTTCTGTTTGTGCAGGTAAAATAAATGTTGATGTCTGTCCTGCACATACCCCATCCTGTTCACCAGAATATTCACCATCAAAATATATACACAATGAAAACCATACCTCACCACTTCTATTACCACCCAGCATGCTAAAAACACCATCATATGTTCCTGAATTATTGACTTGATTGATAACCCCACTTCCACACAAACTGCACTCCTTTCTCCCTGCAAATTTATTTTGGTACAGCAATTTAACCTAAAAATCAAGTCAGATGATTTTATTCTGCTTTTGAGGGTCTTTTGGTATCTTCCCCTTTCATATTAAATAAAAACTGAAGGCGTTTTAATGTACTAGAAGGTCATACATCAATACGTTCTTCCTCTCTCCACCACTATGAACTCCTCATTGGCCTCCTTGCTTTTCCTCAAAAGTAACAGACAAGCTGTTCACACAAAGTCTATATACTTACTTGCTCTGCCTAGAGCAATCTTTTCCTTTAATATTTGTATAACACTCTCCTTCACTTCCTGGGTCTTTGTGCAAATAACATCTCATAAATGAGATATAACCACCCAACACAAAATAAAATTAACTTTCATCCCAGCATTCTCCAATGGCTTTTACCTTTCTTGTATTTCTTTGTATCACTTATCACCATCAACCATCAATCATTATTCTATTACTGGTTTATTTTCTTATTTGAGACAGAGAGAGAGAGAATTGGGAGGGTGCGCAGAGGAAGAAGAAAACACCCCACTGCCTAGAAAGCCTGCTGGGGAGTTACATCCCAGGACCCTGAGATCATGACCCAAGCCAAAGGCAGTCAGTCAATGGACTGAGCCACCCAGGTGCCCCTCTATTATTGGTTTATTTCACTATTATATTTCAAAAGAATGTAAGCTCTTTGTGGTCAGGTATTTTATATGTTTTATTAATTGAAGTATTCTCAGAAAAGTAGCTGGCAGATTGTAAGGGCTCACTAAACTGTATTTTGTTGTTATTATTGGGCTCCTTTATGGGCTTTACCTCTTACGCTAGAAGTCTATCCTTCAGATGTAAGCGATAAGAATAGAGCCCTGCTGCCTGTTCAAATGTGTAAAAAGCCTGTATTAAGTGGATATTTTAAAAGCTAAATGAATGGCTTAATATTTGTATATAGGGGGAAAGGGAACATTTTTTCCACAGTTTAGAAGTGGAGTTCTTTTATAGAGTTCTTGTACAAGCCTACACTATGGAACGATAATGGGCAGTTGTACATTACAATTATACAAACACTTTGGTAATTTATATCCTTTTTTAGTTATTCTTGACTGGATCATTTAATTCCTTAGGAGCATTATAGCATTTCAACTTTTCATGTTCAATAAACTTATTGGGGTTGCTACCTTTTTTATTCAAATGGAGAAATAGTCATGATTTAATCTAAATAAAGTGTTATTGATTGTGTTGTTTTCTAGGAATGAGTCGCACATGCTAGTTTAAAAGTTTTGTTAAAGTCCCAAGTCTGTCACTGATAAAAGCCTTTTGTAGATTAGTAACTTGATCAAAACGGAAAAGTTATGTAACACCAATTGTTATACTATCTTTGTTTCCATCTTGCATTGTAATAACACCCATCTTAACTCTATTTAAGACAAATCATTGCCAGATGGATTTCTGGCATTGATTGCAGGATATGAAATCTAGTATAACTAAAAGTTTTTGGTTTTAGTAGCATATAAATCAATTTAGAAAAATATATGTATTTGAATATAAGATAAAGTTTTAAATTATTTGGCAATAGTAAACTAAACTTTTTTTTTGTAAATTTTTATTTTCTAAAATTTCATTGAGCTCTCTTGCAATAAGAAACAAGTTACAAAAAATTAAGGTTTATTTACCCCAATTCAAAATTATTAGGAATATAATCATAGAGGTTGAAGTATTTAAAATATTGAACCCAAAATGTTTTATTAGGTAAATTCATGAATGCTGAGCATTCACTGTTAAAATATACTAATACTATTGATAGACTGGTAGAAGCCTAAAATCAAATATTTATTAAATATTTATATCCATATCTTTTCATAGCTTGGTAATTCATTTCTCTAGCATTAAATAATATTCCATTGTTTGCATGTACTACACTTTCTTTGACCTTTCACTTATGGAAGGATATGTTGGTTGCTTCCAAGCTTTTGTCAGTTATGAATAAAACTACTATAGACATCTTTGTGGGTATAGATTTCATCTTCTTTGGATAAATACCAAGAGCTGCTACTGCTGAATCATCTGGCAAGAATATGTTTAGTTATGTAAGAAACTGCCAAGTTGTTTTCCATTCTTTATTCTCAATACACATGGAAGAACATTCCTGTTGCTCCACATCCTCACCAACATTTCATGTTCTGTTGTCAGTGCTCTGGATTCTGGGTATGTACTGGTGTCTCTTTTTTGTTTTAATTTGCATTTTCCTGATGACCTTTGATGTGAAGCATCTTTTTATATGCTTATTTGCCATCTGTAATATTTTCTTTTGTGAGGTATCTGCTAAGGTCTTTGGCTCATTTTTAATCAGGTTTTTCCCCCATTGTTGAGTTTTAAGGGGTCTTTGTGTATTTTTGATTAACAGTCCTTTGCCAGATGTGTATTTTGCAAATTTTTTTTCATAGTCTGTGCTTTGCCTTTTCATTCTCTTGGCATTGTGTTTCACAGAGTAGACATTTTTAAATTCAGTGCTTGTGTTTTTTAGCTAAAGTTATTGCGAAAACCAAGGTCATTTAAATTTTCTTCTATATTACCTTCTACATGTTTCATGTTTAGGTTTATAATCCAATCTGAGTTAATTTTTGTGAAGAGTGTAGGATATCTGCCTGGATTTATTTTATTTTATATTTTTAGATTTAGCTTCACCATTGCTACAGAACCATTTGTTTAAAAGATTGTATTTTGCTCTCTTGTATTGCTTTTGCTTTTCTATTATATATAAAATATAATTGATAATATATATTCTGTTGCTTTAATCTAGTCTTTCTGTGGTATTACAATATCATGCTTACAATTATCGTTATGGTAAACTTTTTTTTTAAGATTTTATTTATTTATTTGACAGAGAGAGAGATCACAAATGGGCAGAGAGACAGCCAGAGAGAGAGATGAGGAGAAGCAGGCTCCCTGCTGAGCAGAGAACCCAATGCGGGACTCGATCCCTGGCCCCTGGGATCATGACCTGAGCCGGAAGGCAGAGGCTTAACCCACTGAGCCACCCAGGCGCCCAATCGTTATGGTAAACTTTGAAGTCAGTCCTCAGTCTTTGTTCTCCTTCAACACTATGTTGACTATTGTGAGTCTTTGCCTCTCCATATAAACTTTAAAATAAGTTTGTTAATATTAAAAAAAAAGAACTTGCTGGTATGCATTAATTGTATAGATAAACTTGGAAACCAGTGACCTCTTGAGCTTAGCAGGAGATAGACCATGGACATCAGTTGTCACAGTGGTGCCTCTGGCAGAACCTATTGCAAATCCCTAGGCAAAATGACACCTCAAGGATCTGAGAGAATGTCTAAGAAGTACTTGATACATCCCTTGGGTATGGTTTATTGAAGTGTCCACCTGTCTGAAAGCTGGGGAATCTAGATAAGGGAGGGAAAATTAGTTATGATAAAACATATCAACAAACATCAATAAATTTTGTAAAACTAATTGTCATGGCTCATATACAATATGACCAACAGAGGGACCATCAGAAGGAAAGCATCAGTTATGTTTATTGTGAAATTTTTTATTCAAAATAAAGCAATGTGAGGGGAAGACACAATGAGAAAATTACCAGTTTTTAAATGGTAAACATCTTACAAAATGGAATAGGTTTTATATTCTAAGTAGTATATTGAAAAGTAAAACATTGGGGCGCCTGGGTTGCGCAGTGGGTTGGGCTGCTGCCTTCAGCTCGGGTCATGATCTCAGGGTCCTTGGATTGAGCCCCGCATCTGGCTCTCTGCTCCGCAGGGAGCCTGCTTCCCCCCCCCTCTCTCTCTGCCTGCCTCTCTGCCTACTTGTGATCTCTGTCTCTCAAATAAATATATAAAATCTTTAAAAAAAAAGAAAAGAGAAGTAAAACATTAAAAAATAAAATTTCAATGAAAAAAATTATTTAATTTTAAAAAAAGGTTAAAAATAGCAGAACCATTTTTCTTATAACTGGAAAATACACTGTATATACATCTATCAAAATAACTTGTCATGGGGGAGCCTGGGTGGCTCAGTAGGTAAAAGCATCTGCCTTCGGCTCAGGTCATGATCCTAGGATCCTTGGATCGAGGCCCACATCGGGCTCTCAGCTCAGCAGGGAGCCTGCTTCCTCCTCTCTCTCTCTGCCTGACTCTGCCTAATTGTGATCTCTGTCAAATAAATAAATAAAAACTTTTATAATAAATATTTGAAAAAATAACTTGTCATGTGTGAAATCAGGAGCATATGGAAAAAAATAATATCTGAGGACAATACTTCTGCCATGTTTTGTGCCTTGCTAATATTTTTAAACAGTCAGGCAACTTTTAGCCTTATTGAAATACCTGCTAAGATACCTGCAGTGCCTTTTGGAGCCCTATGACTATAAAAATTAATTGCAAATATTCAAAATGTTTACTATGGTGTCACTATTTAGGGCCACCACCAAGTATGTTTCAGAAGTAAGCATAACTGTTACTCTTCCATCAGGCAAAAGGGCATATTTTCAGGAGTTCCATCTGCTGTACCAGGAGGTGAATCAAGTAATGATTTTTGTCTATAAAATAATTCACTTTTCAATCTAACATTCCTCATTCCACATTATAATAATAAAAACTAGGAGGAGACTAAAACAAACAAACAACTACAACTACAACAACCAGCTTTTCCCACAGTGGAAAAGTAAATATAACCTTAGGAGTAGGCTGAAATTTATTTTTAAATATTTTTAAGATAAACGTTTTTGTTAGAAAACCATATATTTTATATTACTAAGAAATAACAGGCAACGTTTTATTAACTTCTAAAAAGTCTAGTTACTTGTATTTATCTATTAACTCATCTCTTTATGAAGTAGAACATGATCACACCTCTTGTATCTACCCAAGTTTGTATGCTTTGGTTGTTTTATGTTTGCTATTTCCTTGCTTAATTTTTACAATATTTGATACATAATAGTATCTTTAAGTCCATCTATGGTTTCACAGAATTTGTTTGAACTTCATAAAAATGTACCATACTTTTTGCACTGTCCTTGTTTTACTTCTCTATTAGCTTTCCAAGTTTTATTCACTTTAGAGTGTGTAGCTATCATTTATTTTTACTCCTCCATAATGCTATGTTTACAAATTTGTATTTATCTGTACTTTTAAAAATATCTTAATTATATACCATTTCTCATCTCACGTAACACTCATGTTACTTCTACACTTATCAGATATTATGTAACGGAAAACCACAACTCAGCAACAATAGAACACCATTTTTCAAAATTAAATGGCTTACCAGAATTCTTTAATTCTATCCTTTATTTGTATTAGATGACCCTTTATTCTGGTATTTGGCATTGTTCATATGGAGGAAAGCTTATAAGTTGATATTCCATAAATAGAAGGATTTATTATGATTGATTAATTATTTTCATTTAGAATGCATAGAATATGGTTGATTTAATATTTCTTTCTTACTCTCTGCCTGGAACATAGTGCTATCTATACAATAGCCACTAAAATATTAAGTTAATTACCTAGACTTTAAACTGCATATTAATAGGAATAGCATACAGAACTCTTCTCAGATTGGGACACCTGGGTGGCTCAGTCAGTTAAACGCCTGAGCCTTTAGCTCGGGTCATGATCTTAGGGTCCTGGGACTCAGTTCTGCAACAGATTTCCTGCTTAGCCGGGAGTTTGCTTCTCCCTCATCCTGCTGCTCCCCCTGCTTGTGCTCTCTCTCACTCTCTCTCTTACAAATAAATAAAATTAAAAAAATAAATTCTTCTCAGATAGCTAATATAGAATATCGTCTTTGTATTCATCAAAGGGAAAGTGCCATATAATAATGAAATCCAGACTTCTTCAAATTCACTTTTTAACCAGTAAGAAAGTACTGGAAACAAGCCAAAAATGTCTTCAATGAATTAAAGAAATAGATTGATTTTCAATATCTTAATGTTTCTAATGTTAAATTGCAAGATTTTTATACTAGATATCAGTGTAAATATTCATTATACAAGGATATTCTAAAAATAAACCCGAGAAAAATACTTGATATATATGATGACAAAAACGAGTTTGACCAATGTCAGTTTGGGTAAAATTTACAACACCTACCACCTGAAACTCTTGTTCTATATGGTGCCATCTTGTGATGCTGGGCAGCGGCAGTGAGCCACAGCTCCCAGTCAGCTAGAAGATTACAGGGGTGAACACCTGATATTCTTACAAGCATTCTATATATAGAATATATATATAGAATATATATATTCTTCTTTTTTTAATGTAATATTTAATAAATTGCATGTGATATTTGATACTTTGTTATAAAATAGGCTTTGCTTAAGATGATTTTGCCCAAATGCAGGCAAATGTAAGTGTTCTGAGTATGTTTAAATAAGCTTAAGGTAAGCTATGATATTTGATAGTTTTGGGGTATTAAATGCATTTTCAATTTTTTATGTGTTTCTCTGTACATAGCCCCCTTGTAAGCTGAGGAACATCTCTATATGTATATGTAGCCTTGGTATGGCTTACATATTATTGGCATGAAACATCTAGAACAGTACGTGTGCCATAGAATTGTCTACAACATCAAACAAGTTTCTTGAAAACTTGTGCCAAAGGGGTTATGTCTTTAAGGATTCTTATTTCAGAAGGGTTCTCTCAAACGTAAGATTTTTCAGAAGTTAAGTGAAAATCTGACCAAACTAAACATTTTTCCATTTTCCCTAGTGAGCAAAGATAGCTAAAATCTATCTGCCATTTTCAACACTGTACTCAACGATTGTAATTCTAATTTAAGAACAGATTATTTATATCAAAACCACATGTTGGCCTAATCTTATACAATATTCATAAGTCACACTCAGACCCTTGGACACTTTTATTTGTTGAGTCTATATGGTACTACGGACATTCATCTTTTTTGACCTCATAGCTTCATGTATGTCTATACTTTTGAAAATACATGCATCATAGTTCCATTGTAAAATGTCTGGGTTATAAAATGTGCTATGCTATCAAAATGGTAATAAGAACATACAAATGACCTGATGTAATGAACTGGACCAGATTGCCAGATATCACATTGCATACCAGAAAGATTCAGTGGTAAGTTTTAAAATGGCCAGCTATACACTGACTGAATTATAACTCATTTAGCTTCTTTCTTTGTGTACAGTATTATACATTAGTCAGTATTATAGTAGATAAGTACTTTGGACAGATGTAAATATGCTGTAATAAAAAATGTTTTTCTTCTTTCTTTTAGTCCTTTTTACTTGTAAGACTAGCCACAAATACCACGCCTCCCCCAAAATAATTTGCAATCCAAATTTATCTCTAAATGAATTTATTGCACAGAATAATATGTATATATATATATATATATATATATATATATATATACACTTACAGAAGACATGTTCAAAAATAGTTACACAACAGCAGGGCCCTAAATGTAAGCAGTATAGTTGTTTTGTTTTGTTTTGTTTTGTTTCTTTTAAAAAAAGAGGTTATGTGAAATATTAGGATTTTATTTCCAGGCGTAGTATTTCAAGACAGTTAACTACACCTATGGTGTCAACAGCCTCTTGTTGGCAGTATGATTTTATTGGCTCCATGGAATAACAGCAAGAATTTACTATTGCTTCTTTCTTTTATGACACACACAGAATAAAAAAATTGACACATTTGCTCAAGACCAACCAGAATCCTTTTAACCTATCAAAATTGATGGGAGGCCTTCACTGCCAAAGTCACTGCTGGGTTTTCACAATTCATTGCAGACAATGTGCTACTCCCATTATGATAAAGGAGAGAAGAGTCATAATCAGGGAAGAAAGCTAGATTAATACTTGTAATTATCATTGAATTATTTAGCCTGCTATAGGATTATTATTATTAGTGCCATTTGATAATTTTCTCTCATTATATTAAACACAACTGTGAGTAATTACCCTACCTAATATTTCTCTGTATTGGCTGACTAGCTAGCAAACATTCATGAAAATATCCATTAGCCACACATATAAAATGCTGCATTATGATGCTGTTGAATCAGAACATACCACTACCTGATCCTGTAGCTCTTTGAGGATTTGCAAATCAATTAATTCTATCTTTGTTGGATTCTTCCCATACAATTAGAAAATTTATAATCGAGTCCATGAACATTATTAGTTTTACCATTTTAAACCAGCAATCACACTTTGATTTTTACAACAAAAGCAGAAATATAAACACACACATTTGGATCAGTTTTCTCTTAGTCTGTCTGGACTTCAAAATCCTATTCCTCAAGATGATGCACACCAAAGTTCTGGATTAAACAAGAAATTAGATGGCACCTGAACACTTGGTTTAATATTCTCAAAAGGACTATGCAACTTCTTTCTTACATTAAGACATTGTTTTACAAAGATCCACACTTTTATAATGTTAGTATTTTTAATAATCAATAAAGTCAATTAATCATGATTAAAAATCAAACATAAAAATTTCTACTTTTTGCTTTTGCCCCCTCCATTTAGAACTTATTTATAGCCTGATAATTCAAAGGTCCCTATGTTTATGAAAATCTGGACAGAAATAGCTCTAAGATCCCATTCAGAACTTGATATTAATCTAAGTCTTTTGGCTCCATTTATCCTGAGAGCAAAGATTAGGACAAAGGATTTGAGTACTGTTAGTTTATCTGGGAGATTATCCAAGGTAGAAAAGAATGGGAAAGTGATACAGTGAAGAAGCAACTTTGTCAAAGAGGTACATTGTTGATATAATTGTTGTGGATAGAAAATGAAGGCTTGCTTTTACTGAAAGGTCCTGAGAAACTTCTTTAAGTTGTCCTCATGAAGACCTGAAAACTGACAATTTTACCTATGGTTCTTATTTCCACTTCACTGAGAGCTGTCCTCAGAGGACATTAACTCTCCTACACTTTCGGGTTGTGTTGGAGACATTCTAAAATGAGAGAGAGAACATGAGATCCTATCAGTGTTAAGTAACTGCAATTTCCCATGGAACTATCCACCACAGGTTTGGCTATAATCAGGAGTTGGGCCTTGATATCAGAGGGATTTGAGGCAGTATCATTTTAGGTTAATCATTATATCTGAAATTTCCAAAAACTTCAACTGATGAAACTTTGATTATAAACCTATAAATATAACAATAAATCTACAGTATTCAAATTATTTTCATAGAAATACACAAACAAAGCATCAATTCACTAATATTTAAATGTTACAAAATACTGAACTGAAAGAATTTGGTCATATAACAACGTGTAAGAAGTAGAACATAGGTTTAGGTTAGAAGTCAGGATGCATTTGGGACTCAGTTAAGAAATTGAATGGAGGGACGCCTGGGTGGCTCAGTGGGTTAAGCCGCTGCCTTCGGCTCAGGTCATGATCCCAGGGTCCTGGGACCGAGCCCCAAATCAGGCTCTCTGCTCAGCAGGGAGCCTGCTTCCTCCTCTCTCTCTGCCTGCCTCTCTGCCTGCTTTTCATCCCTCTCTGTCAAATAAATAAATAAAATCTTAAAAAGAAATTGAATGGATGTCTGACTATCTTATAGGTTTGCTAAAAATCAGTGACTTTGTGTTCACGTGTGGCTATGCAGGAATTTTTAACTTTCTCTAAGAAGTTATTAGATTTGATTATATAATGGCAGTAAAGAATGGGGAAAAGCAAAGTACAAACCCCATAAAGACAAAGACACTGAGTATGAGAAAAGAGTAATAGATAAGAAGAATCAATGCATTTGAGGAAAATGGGAATTGAAATACACAATGATTGTTGATTTTTTTAGATGGAGAAAACAAAACTAGCTTGCAAGAAGGAAATAACAGAAGACATGCTGTGATGTGATACAGAATCCTGGAAAAGGCAGTAACGTGGAATAAAGGAGTAGGGAGAGCATATCAGGTAATTTGGATAGGAAGGAGTTAGGAGATAATTGCTTGATAAATTTTATATGGCCCACTTAAATGCACAGATTTCTCTTCTTTAATTTATATGGAGAACAGGGTGTCCTTTCTCTTCCCTTTCAGAGCACCCGAGGTGTACTCTTTCAGACTGAAAACCTAAAAAGCTCAGGACTCAGTTGCTTAAGCACAGCTGAGAGGACATATTTCAATTAAGATTTACAGTTTGCTGTAGGTAGTAGACTGTCAAAAGTGGTTTAACCATATTTTTCATTTAACAAGAAGACTACAGAGAGTGTTTTCTGGTGTTGGTTCAGAGTCTTAAGAAAGTCAAGTGAACTATCTTAGAGGTTTTCATGGCTTTTCATTCACAGTTGCAAAAATGTAATGTGTTGGTTCAGAGTCTTAAGAAAGTCAAGTGAACTATCTTAGAGGTTTTCATGGCTTTTTATTCACAGTTGCAAAAATTGCTGTTGGAGTTCTCACTATTAAGCCCACATTTCTGGCAGAAAGATAGAGGTAAAAGAGAATGATATCTTGTACGACTGATACTTTGTCATAAGGTTACAATGTAACTAGAAAAGAGACAATAAAATATTTGATGTTGTTTTAAGTTTCCTTGTTGTCAATCCCTCAGTGCTTTCTGATATTAAAGGAAAGAGTAGATGGATATTGACCTGGCAACTATCAACACCTGTCAGTCTCTCTTGGATAACCAATATCTCTATAATCTCTTCTTCCCAGTAAAAAAAATAAAATATATTCATAACCCACACTGTGCCATCTCAAGTTACTGCACCAAGATAAAATTACAATGATTTTCAGTTGTTCCAAATGGACAGAATAACCTTCCTTATGATATCATGTCTTATAAGATAGATAATTGGCTTGCTACCAATATACCCAGATGTGACTGTGGAAGAGACAGGAAAAAAAATAATAATATTTATTTATTCCTTGGGTTGACCCTGTTTACACAGATGCACTACTATTAGAAAAGGTTGGTTTGGGACATTGGAATGAATTTACTTAATGGGTCTGTATGTAATTGGGTTGGAGGAAATTTTTAATTTCTACAAAAATTATTAGAATTCGATCTTATTCTCTTTTGTTGATTTTCACATGTTAACAAAGCCAACGTTTTTGTCTAGCAGACAAGATCTTAAATCCTAACAAAACTCAATTTTTTCCTTTTTTTTCTAAAGTTTGAGAGCCTCATGTTCTCTCATGCTGCTTTAAATACAACTCAAAAAAACAAAAGGAGCTAAATGGGGCAGTAAGACCAGACTTTTTATTTTATTTTATTTATCTTATTTTTAATTAAAAAATTAAAGATTGTATTTATTTATTTGAGAGAGAGAGAGAGCATGAGTGGGGCAGGGGGATGTAGCTGCAGAGAGAGACTGAGAAATATACTCCCTAATGAGCAGGAAGCCCGAAATGGGGCTCGATCCCAGGATCCTGACTGAGATCATGACCAGAGACAAAGGCAGATACATGTGCAAAATCCCTTTTTTTCTGGGAAACAATACTTTACAAGAGATGTTTGAAAAAGTACTGGGGAATCAACTTTAATCGGAGATACAAAAATTTAATTGACTTTTGTAAAGCTACAGGGATCCAAATGATGGGAATCCCAGCCCGTTTAGGTTGTGGACCACAGAGTATTCTTCTCTGTAATATTTTATTTTCTTCCATGTCTACTAACTCCAGTCCAAGTTCACTGATCTCTTTTTAGATAGTGCAAAACATGGCAAAGAATACCAAACAAGTGCCCAATATTCTACATTTATTACATCATTTCTAACATATAGAAGTGTGTTATCAAGGCTGGTTCTGTGAACGAACCTAGTTATGCTAAAGTGTGTTTTGTTCTCCAAGAAATTAAATGCATGGTTATCACACAATTATAAAATACTTGTGTCAAGAATTTTTATTCAAAAATTAATAAGAGAAGCAGATATTAAAACTAGTTCACATGGTTATTTGGGATATAAGCAGAGTTGTGCAGCAGAAGTGCTCTGGGCCCATAATTTGGGTTATAGAATTTATGTTTTCTAATGAAAAATCACTAACTTGCATTATTGTTAACAAGAATCCTGTGCATTACCATCAGTTTTCTACATTATAACCTCTTGCTCTACAGTTTGTAAATAACTTTGTCAATAGCAAGCTAATAAATGGGGTGACTCCAATGGATTGAGATAATCTCTAGAGTTTCTGCTACATAATGAACAGGACTCCATTGAAAGGACACCTAAGAGTTTATTTTGCCCCAAAATTTGATCACTTTTTTCACTGTCCTTACCTATTTTCCAAACCTAGTCCTTTTGCTTCACCTTTCAGTCTAAGGACAACCCTGTATCTGACTGACTTGTTAATTCTGGGAATGTCTTGCAGATTAATTTGCTTGCCCGAGGTGGTTCCTCTAATTGATGTCTAAGAACCCTAATTAGTTAAGAAAACTTTTTTTTAACATTTTCATTGCTATTTATTATTATTATTATTATTGCTAATATCTCTATTATAAATAATTCACAAGGGCATCTTTCTGACAAAAGACAAAGAGCTGGCTACTAGTAGAAAAAGTACATTTGACTCTGTCAGTGAAAGTGGTAAAGGGATTTGAGAAAATAAGGCAAAGCAGTGGAATTATGTGTTAAAACTTTAAATATTATAGACACATTTACTTAATTTCTAATACTGTTGTTGCTTATAATTAAATAAGATGTTTTCCATGAACCACGCATTACAGCAAATATATTGTTTATACAGATTAAATTTTCATCAAAAGGGACGCCTGGGTGGCTCAGTTGGTTAAGCAGCTGCCTTTGGCTCAGGTCATGATCCCAGCGTCCTGGGATCGAGTCCCGCATCGGGCTCCTTGCTCGGCCGGGAGCCTGCTTCTCCCTCTGCCTCTGCCTGCCATTCTGTCTGCCTGTGCTTGCTCTCTCGCCCACTCTCTCTGATAAAGAAATAAAATCTTAAAATAAATAAATAAATTTTCATCAAAAAATTGTAAGTGTATTTTATTGTAGGATATGATAAGCATTTTGCAGATGAGAAAAGTGAAATTTAGAAAAGTATGTCTTTTCAAATCCCTCATACAATATCTGGCCTAGATAGAAGGATATACTATCACAATTGAGGAAGATAATTGAGATTACTTAAAATGATAAACTTTACTGTATAGGGTTTTTTACAAGTTTGCCACAGATTCAGATTCTTTTAAAATATATATCTATTTTGTGTAAAGAGAATGCACTGAGAAGTAAAAAGAAAGTGATATATCAGTGCTACCAACTAATGGCTATAATATCATCACCTTATTTATGAACAATGAAACAGTGTGCAATATTTAAATAAATTTAAATAAATTCCTATTTATTTTATATATTTATAAATTTAAATAAATTTCTATTTATTTATTATTAAAGAAATTCCTCTAACAAACAGTATGTTTTGAAGGTTGCTAGCAGGAAAGTGTTGTACGACATGGAAGTAATCAGAAAATGTGATCTAAAATTCTGCTTTCAAGGGCGCCTGGGTGGCTCAGTGGGTTAAAATTCTGCTTTCAAGAAGCTATCACAGTAAGTACTGAGCATTAGCTATTATATGCTATGGATGAATAACTGAAATCTACATTTGAAACTAATGGTACACTATATGTTACCTAATTGAATTTTAAAAAGTTAATAAAAAAACCACTATTTTATAAAACAATATTCCCAACAGGCTCTTTTGCTTTAAAATACTCACTTTGTAATGAGAGTCATTACTTTTGTCTAGCCAATTCTTACAGCACTGTTTATCCCTTCCCTGCTTTATCCCTTCCCAGTATCAATAAAGGCTCACTTGGGTTACCTAGAAGCCATGAGAAAGCTTGTAATAGATCTGGCTGGTTTTCACCAGCAATTTGACCACCATGTGCACAGGGAAGTCTATTGATAAAGGCTTTATTGCAATAAGTTGCAAATACATGGATGATTTTGAATTCTCTTTCTTGAGGTCTTGTTTCATGATAATAAATTTAGGGTGGCTTATTGGAATGGATGTTATTAACATATCTTCATAGTTATAAGCACATGGAATTGTAAAATAGATGAACGAATGTGGCATTACTGACAACTGTCCTCATTTTGAAATCAAATTACAGTGTACTAAGATGAGGAAGCAAAGCAGATTTGGGATTATGAGTGAAATAATTTAAAAAAGTCTTGGGGTATGATCAGACTATTGGGTAATTCAGTAGAAAAATGTCAACTGATTGAGATTCTGTGTTCCCTGATTTCAGAGAGAAGTTAAGATAAATAAGTAACACGAGGAGACTAGGAAGCCAAACATAAGTGATAATTTTGTGCCAGGGTGTGTTTACATCTGTTTATCTTCTTGCTTTACCACTAAGGTTGCTCCTAGAGGAGAGTTTAAATATGTGTTGGAGCTAATCTCTGTGGATTACACAAGAAACCACATCCTACAGCTCTCCCTGAAACACCCCTTATGATTTCAATGTAATTTGGTTTTTGCATTTTTAGAAATAACAAAATACTTTGCAAACTCATCTACTTTATTACCATCACAAGTGAGTCAGCTGACTCCACATTTTAACACAGTGACAGTCACAGAGAATGGAGGAATGAGTAGAGTTATCAATATATGTGCTTTTAAGAAGTATGACAGGGAAGCAGCTATTTCCAGGAACCAAAACATGGGTCAGCAGCTGTGCAGGAAAAGTGATGGAATAAATGACTCATTTCAGAGGAGTTCTATAACATATTAGTTCTATAATGTATCTTCAGCCCCCAATTACCCGCTTTGATCTAAAGATAAGGATTTACAGTTAAGGTCCCATTTATGATTTGACTGGTGTGGTCTGAATCATGTTTACTATTGTTTTGACTATTACTTGAAACCTATAGTAGTACTTGGGATATGTGTTGTGTATTCTGTGAACATGTGCTATTTTTAGATTAGATAATTTCTGTCTCGAACCCCTGTTCATTTCTTTGTTTTTGTTTATTTGATAGTGGTTTCAGTAAATGGATATATCTGAAAAATTGCAAAGCCACTATTAAAACAAGTTATTATTATATATAGCATGGAATTGCACATTCCTCCTTTGAATCCGACAGAGCTTCACCATATCCTTAACAATTTGGGAAAAACATGCTATTATTTTTCTTTATAAAATTTCTCCTGTTAGGCTGTGATGGTTGTCATCAGCAGTAACTCCTCTGAAGGCTTTGTCAAAAGAGTTGAAAAAATTGGAAAGGTGTGTGAATGAAGCTGTTTGCTGAATATAAAGAAAAGAGCATTGAAGTACAATTCACACTCTTACTTCTCCTTCTATGCTTTCAGATGTTTGACATTTGAAAATTTTGCTTCTAGAAGAGATGCCCTATATAATTCTTACTTTAAGGAGCAAGTTGCTTTTATAATTTTTTTATTATTCTACCATTCCAGTATTTCCATTTAAATTAAATTCAATACCATTTAAAAAAAATCAAAAGTGCAGCCAGTATTCAATTCCTGGGCTAAATAATTTTAGAAAGCTTTGTGTTATTGAACCTACAGGGTTTTTCTGTAGTTTTAACTCTTTCTTTCTGTGATTTTTCCCATTAGTCACGTAAGTGACTGCAATATAACAGACATTGAGGATAAAGAAGGACTGAATAGAACAATCCTTGGCCTCATGAAGTTGAGAATCTAGCAAGGGAGTCAAACAATTCAATCATTCAGTGACAATTTATTGAGTGCCTGGCCTAAAATGAGCACAACAAAACCCCAGGCCAGAGGAATCATTTTAATGGGAGAGATAGATAATAGGTAAGCCAACTTTAAAAAAAAAATCGTACTGCTTTTTCTTTAATAGAGATGCATATTTGAACTAAATAAGCACATTTTTAAAAGAGCAGTGATTGAGAAGAGGTTTTTTAACTGAGTGGTCCGAAAGGGCCTCCCTGAAAAAGTCTGTTTTGAACAGATTTCTGAATAATATCAGCTAGGAAGCTGCGTAAAAATCTCAGGGATGGGTGATTTTTCCAGTCGAAAAACTGTAAAGGCTCCAAAGTCACAATAGAGCTATAAGTTTCTCTAATAAAGTAACTTCTGACAAAGAATGAGAAGAAATAACTAACCCAGGTTTGAAAGAAAAGGGACAGACTTTCTATGGAATTCATATTTAATTAAAGCTCTAAAGGACAAAAATACAATAGAGCAAAATTCTGGTCACGCTGATATACCTAACGAAAGTTCATAAACAAGGTGTGGGTAGCAAAGAGTGTGTGGGAATGTTGGTAAGAACAGTGGGGAAGAGTCATCCCTGAACATGTTCTTAAATGAAGCAATTCTTGTGTTGTATTAAAGGGTAAATTGGAGTTTGCCTAAGTGATTAGAGAAGGATGCCTCAGCTTATGGAAGTTCAAAGCCATAAAGATGTGATAAACTACTGCAGATATTTTCATGTATATTTGTTGTTGCTTCTAGTAATGGTGATCTAAAAACTCCTACTTAAGACAACTAAAAATCCAGACAAAATAGCTTTTAAAGTTAAAAATATCAGAATGATTATAAAAATAAGTGAGGGATTACTGGGCCAAAATACGAAATACAATGAGAGCCTAGAGATATATGCCCTGAAGCCATTTTAGCTATGAGAGCATTTGAAACTGCTAAAACACACTGAGCTGTGTTGTTCATAGACTCTTGATACTAGAGAAACAAATCCAGCAGCAATCAAATTTGAGGACTTTGGTACAACCCAAATTTAAGTTGAGATCCCCAAAGCACAAGGAGAAGCAGAAATAAGACTATAGCCTACCTTGCCTTCTGTGTAAACTGAGAAAGCCAATCACTGAATTTGGAGTATGATTGTCTTGTAGAGTCTCAGATATAAGAGAAAATCCTACCAAGGAGGACCATACCGTTATTATAGCTCTTAATTATCCCTACTCAATAAGAGTTTCAAATATAATGTCTTGAACATAGCAAAATGTAACAAAGCACACAAAGAAAAACCATTAACAAGATTGGATAGACAAAATGGGATTAAGTATGATGTTAAAATGATCAATAAAGATTGTAAAATGGCTTGATTACTCTGCTCAAAGAAATGAGAGGGGAAGCAAATTGAACAAAAAACTGACACTAAAAATGATATTGAGAAAGGTTTTATAAATGGACCAAATGGATACTCTAGAACTTTAAAGATATGACAGCTAATTTAAGATACCACAGGGGTGCCTGGGTGGCTCACTTAATTAAACCTCCAATTCTTTTTCCTTTTTTTTTAACACCTTAATTTTATTTTATCTCTTTCAATTTGGCTCAGGTCATGATGTCATGGTTGTGAAATAGAGCCCAGAGTTGGGCTCTGTGCTGAGCCTGGAGTCTGCTTAAGATTCTTTTCCCTTCTTTTTCTATCCCTCCCTGAACTCTCACTTGCTCACTCTCTCTTGCTTGCAAATAAATAGATAGATAGATAGATAGATAATAGACAAAGCAAAATAAAAGCAGATTATGAAAATAAATATAAAGATTTTGAAATGAAAACAAGTTCAAAATAAAATAGAGAAGACCTACACAGCTAAAAGTTCATTCAGAAAATCTACTATTAAAGAAGTCAGTATGACACAGTGTTAAGATATCAAAAGATTTGAGCATGTACTTTACAGAAAGGGTAATCCAAATGGCCACTCATATATAAAAACTGTTTATCTTTATTATGAATCTGGAATTAAATTAAAATAAATTAAAAATAAATTAAAACCTAAAATGACATACTATTACACACTTACCATATTGGGCAACAGTAAAATTGCCTTGCAAGAATGTGAAAGAATGAAAGTGCCCATAATAAAAACATTTGAGGTAAGTTGGACAATATTTAGAAAACTTAAAAATAAAAATAAAAATTTGGTCCATTCCTAGAAATACAACATGGAACTAAATGAATATTTTCACCAGGATATGCAAACAGATGATTATAGCTATTTCATTCATAACGGCAGATCAGTAGTGGTCTATTTGCACAATGTTACATTAAATAAGAGAGAATATTAACAAACTGGGAGGAGGGGCTAGGTTGTTATCAGAAACAGATCTTCTATGGTGCTGATTATGTTCTATTTCTCAAAATCTTTAAGTTAAAAAAGTTTTCAAATTTATATCTAGATAGATAGATGATAGATAGACAGATATCCCAGAAGCTGCAATGCTAGGCTAAGACCAGGCTTTAAAGGGCTTTTCTATACTCTACTAAATACTTGAAACCATTCATTATATCATAGCTCAGTGTTCAAATCTCCATTTGTTTCCTCAGGTTCCTAATATTTACCTTAAGGTGACCTGATTCAGACTTTTGATCACCTTTGTCTAAATATTTCTATTTTAACAAAGTGCTTTTTAACACTGAGAGACTAAAACTTAGAAAAATACTCTGATTGTTATCTCACTAGGGTGGAAAATATATAGTTACCCATTAACTAATGATATCCATGTCTACATTAGATCCGTGGCATTTTTAATTCTTGGGAGCTTTTGGTTAAATGAAATTTTTAAGCTTCCTTTAAAGGAAGCTTTAAGCCATCACCACATGAATAAAATTAAAGAACCAAATGAAAACAGGCCAAGTATTTACAGAGTAATAGAATGTGCAGTGGAAAGAGTACAATTCTGAAATCATAAAGCCTAAATTAGTGTGATGCATTTTTGCTACCCATGTAATCATAAACCAGTTATCTAAATGTGTTAGCCTCAGTTTTTTCACCCATGAAATGGTGATGATAATACTTATTATGCAGCGTTGTTGTGTGGATGTGATGAAGCATGGAGCATGAGAGTCTCATATTCCATGCTAAAATGATAGCTATTTTTATACTTATAATAATTCTAGTAATAGTAATTAAATTGTTCAAAATGGTAATATTCATTTATATTGAGGCATTGTATTGACTATTATTAGACACATTTACCAACATAAATTTCATTTTACTTTACCCCCTCTGAGGATATATATTCCCTAATTCAATATGAATCTCCTTATGAATAATAATTATCATAATAAATATGCTGATTTTTCTTCTATTTGTTTTTAAGGAGGTATCCTTTACTGTTGAACATAAAGAAACTTAAGCAAGTCTGTCTTATTCAAACTTTGCATGCTGCTTTCTTATGAAACTAGATTATAGAGTTGTATGAAATAAATTCATGCAGTTAAGACATTGATGTTTGGAACACTGGGTGGTCAGTTTAGTATTTCAAAAGAAGATTTTAAATTTAAACCTTAAAACTGAGCTCTTTCAGCCTTTTTTATAGACCATCCTTCATGCTTCATAAGTACTCCTCCATTGTAAACTAAGTAATAGTTTTTGTCACAGTGTATATAACAAAAATGGATTTTATATTCTATTATTTCAGAGTTAGTTGCAGTTTCTACTGCCTTACTTCATTTTTTGAAAAATAGATTAATTCTACAAAAAGTTTTTTCCAGCTTTATTGAAAAAAATCGACATATTTGTAAATTTAAGAAATGATTTCTTATAACATTGCAAACTTTTAACATTGTGTAAATTTTGTACAATTTGATAAATTGGTATACATCTTTATTGCAATATAATCTACACAAAAATGTTAATACATCTACTATCTCGTATAGTTGCCACTGTTTTTTATGCATGTATCGTAAGGAATTTTAAGATCTACTCTCTTAGCAACTTTTATGTATATAGTATAGTAGAGATAAACTTCAGAGGTCTTGTGGGTTTTGTTCCAGACTGCCTCAATAAAGTGATTATCTCAATAAACTAAGTCAAATTATTATATTTTTTGGTTTCCCAGTGCATATAAAAAATTATGTTTCCCAGTGCATATAAAAAATAAAAACTATACTGCACTGTTCAAAAGCATTATGTTTTTAAAGAAAAACAATGTATATACCTTAAGTACACTAGTTCTGAGTTTTCAGTGGGTCATAATTACTGATCACAGATCACCATAACAAATACAATAATAATGAAAAAACTTGATATATTGCAAGAATTACCAACATGTGACAAAGAGACACAAAATGAACAAATGTTGTTAGAAAAATGGTGGCAGCAGACCTCTTTTATACAAGATTGCTATAAACTTTCAACTTGTAAGAATGTGATATATGCAAAGTTTAATAAAGGGAAGCACAATAAAAAAAAGTATGTATATCTTATTAACTATGATCATCATGCTGTACATTAGATCCCCAGAACTTTTTCATATTATAGTTGCAAGTTTGCACCCTTGGACCACCTTACTCCACCCCAGGTTCACCCCTTGTCAACTCAACTCTAAGTTTCCATTAGTTTTCCGTTTCCTCAGATTCTGTATGTAAGGGATATCATAATACATAAATTAAAAAAATATACAAAATCTTTGAAATATTTCACTTAGTATAATACCTTCAAGATCCATCCATGCTGTTGTAAATGGCAGTATTTCTTAATTTTTCATGGTTAAGTAGTATTCCGTAGTATATATTTACCATACTTATTTTACTCATTCATCCATTAATGGATACTGAAGTTATTTCCATCTCTTGCTTAGAGTTAATAATTTTATAATAAACATAAGAGTGCAGATATGTCTTTGAACAGTGAACTTTGTTTTCTTTAGATAGATACCTAGAAGTGGGATTACTGAATCATATGGTAATTTTACTTTTAATAATATGAATAATCTCCATACTGTTTTCCATACAAATTTATATCTCTATTACAGTGCATAAGTTCCCCGTTTTCTCCAATATTTACCAAAATTGGTTAGTTTCAATTTTTTGGTAGTATATATTCTAATATCTTGCTGCGTTTTTCAGAGGTAAACAACAACAACAACAACATAAGGACTTTGCCCTGAGATTTTTACGTTGAGCACTTTTTAATGCTCCTGTTGGTCATTTATATAACTTTTTTGAAAAAAAAGTCTATTGAGATCCTTTTGCTATTTTTTTAATCATATATTTTTTTTCTATTTGTATCTGTTGGTTATTAACCTCTTTTCAGATATAAGATTCGTAAGTATTTTCTTACATTCTGTGGATTGTGTTTTCATTCTCTCTCCCTTTTTTTGGCAATGCAGAAACGTTAGTTTGATGTAATACCATTTATTTATTTTTGCTTTTTTTGCTTGTGTTTTTGGTCTGGTATCCAAAAAACTATTGGCAAGACCAATGTCAAGGAGAATTTTTCCTATGTTTTCCTTTAGGAAATTTAGTTTCATGCATCACCTTTAAGTCTTTAATCTATTTCAAGTTCAGACTTATGAGTGATATAAGGTTCCCTTTTCATACTGTTTATGTGACTATTCAGTTTTAAATATCATTTATTGAACAGGCTATCTTTCCCCATTACATATGTTGGCCCCTGTCAAATATTAGGTGACTGTATGAAAGGATTTATTTCTGGACTCTCAATTCTGTTCTACTTGTTTATTGGTCTGTTTTTATGCCAGTATACTTTATTGTTTTGAGCATGAGGGCTTTGTAGTATAGTTTCAAATCAAGAAGTGTAATCTCCCTTCTTCATTCTTTCTCAGAACTGCTTTGATTATTTGTTGTCTTTCATGGTCTCATATAAACTTTAGGATTCTTTACTTACTTCTGTAAAACAATAATATTGGATTTTTTTTAAGATTTTTAATTTATTTATTTGACAGAGAGAGATGACAAGCAGGCAGAGAGGCAGGCAGAGAGAGAAGAGGAAGCAGGCTTCCTGCTGAGCAGAGAGCCTGATGCGGGGCTCGATCCCAGGACCCTGGGATCATGACCAGGTTCACCCCTTGTCAACTCAACTCTAAGTTTCCATTAGTTTTCCTTTTCCTCAGATTCTGTATGTAAGGGATATCATAATACATAAATTAAAAAAATATATAAAATCTTTGAAATATTTCATCAAGCATAATACCCTCTAGTTCCATCCACGTCATCACAAATAGCAGGATTTCATTTCTTTTGATGGCTGCATAGTATTCCATTGAACATATATACCACATCTTATTTATTGATTCATCTGTTGAAGGACATTTAGTTTCTTTCCATAGTTTAACTATTGTGGACATTGCTGCTATAAACATTTGGGTGCATGTGCCCCTTCAGAATGCCACGTTTGTATCTGTAGGGTATATACCCAGTACTACAAGCACTGGGTCATAGGGTAGTTCTATTTTCAGCTTTTTGAGGCACGTCCACGCTGTTTTCCAGAGTGGTTGCACCAGCTTGCATTCCCACATACAGTGTAGGAGGGTTGCCCTTTCTCCACATCCTCGCCAGCATCTGTCATTGACGGACTTGTTCATTTTAGCCATTCTGAACGGTGTGAGGTGGTATCTCATTCTGGTTTTGATTTGTATTTCCCTGATGTCGAGTGATGTGGAGCATTTTTTCATGTGTCTGTTGGCCATTTGGATGTATTCTTTGCAGAAATGTCTGTTCATGTCCTCTGCCCATTTCTTCATTGGATTATTTGTTTTTAGGGTGTTGAGTTTGATAAGCTCTTTATAGATTTTGGATACTGGCCCTTTATCTGGTATGTCATTTGCAAATATCTTCTCCCAGATAACTTCTGACAGTGATCTTTTGGCTTTGTTAACTGTTTCCTTTGCAGTGCAAAAGCTTTTGGATCTGATGAAATCCCAATAGTTCATTCTTGCCCTTGCTTCCCTGGCCTTTCGCGATGTTCCTAGGAAGAAGTTGCTGCTGCTGAGGTCAAAGAAGTTGCTACCTGTTCTCTCCTCAAGGACTATGATGGATTCCTTTCTCACATTATGCTTCTTCATCCATTTCCAGTCGATTATAATGTATGGTGTTAGGATGGTCCAATTTCATTTTCTGCATGTGGCTGTTCAATTTTCCAGACCCCAAGGCCAATGGCTCCTTCTCTTCCCCAGGGACAGTGTGCTGTGCCTTCCCCACACTTGCTCCTGGGGAGCGCAGTGACAGACGTGTGCAACCATGCATCTCTCCCATGCAGAGGGGATGCCCAGGCAAAGAGGATTTCGCTCCATGCGGGTTTATTACACCGTGCTGTGGAGACTAGCTCCGGCAAGCAGCAGGCAGCATCCCACAGACCCGACTCTGATTTCCCAAAGAATGCTGTGCTTTCCCAGAGGGGATGCCCGGGCAAAGAGGCTTTCGCTCTATGCGGGTTTCTCCAAAAGTGCTGCGAATACTAGGCTAAGGCAAGCAACAAAAGCAGCCCACAGAACCGACTCTGATTTCCCAGCGACGGCCATGCTTTCGCAGAGGTTTTCAGCTTGGCGCGAACCGCACTTCGCTACTGCTTCCTCAGCAAGGCTGTGGTCGTTTGCTCTGTCGCGGCAGGAAAGAAGAGCCGCGGGAGAGCTGGTGCCTCTTGGTCCTTGCTTTCCCGGGCTCCAAGTTCGCGCCCGGGGTTCACCTTGCTAAGCCGAACTAAGCAGACACAGTCACAACCCTGCAGCAGCGTGCGTGGCCTAGCATGGCACTCTATGCCTATTACCATCTCCTGGCGTAGGTAAGGCTTTGCCTTTTGCTCCGGCGCTCGGGCAGACTCGGGGTCTAGGCCAGTGCCTTCACCATAGGAGAGAGGAGGCGACAGGATTCCTGCACCGGGCCCGAGCACTGGGATGGGGAACAGTGGGGACTGTCTCCACTCTTTCCCCGGCACACCCCCTGCCACCCACAATGCTGCCATATCTTGATGGAAGACGGCATCTGACTGCACGTTTCTCCATGGGGTTGTTTCTGCGAGTTCCGGGTATGGCAACTGGTGGCAAGCCCAAGTCTGCCCTTGGGACAGGTGGCCAAAAAAATGCTTTCCCCTTGGGACCAGAGGCACAGGACAGGCCTGCCTTCTGCCTAGACTCCTTCCTCAGAGTGGAGCACGCACCCATGCCCTTGTCGTCCCCTCATGTCTCCTTAGCAGCCAGGCTTCAATCTCTCCGCACAGGGAGCAGAGGACACTTGTCTTCTCATGGCCTGCTATTCGTGCCTCGGCAGGCTATTCTGACTCCCGAGCATTTCCAGACCCCTCGGCCAAGGGATCCTTCTCTTCCCCGGGGGCGGCGTGCTGTGCCTTCCCCAAAATTGCTCCTGGGGAGCGCGGTGACAGACGTGTGCAACCATGCTTCTCTCTCAGGCAGAGGGGATGCTAGGGCAAAGAGGATTTCGCTCCATGCGGGTATCTTCCACCATGTTGCCGAGACTCGCTCAGGCAAGCAGCAGCAGCATCCCCAAACCCACCTCAGATTTGCCAAAGAATGCTGTGCTTTCCTAAGGGATAGGTCCAGGCAAAGAGGCTTTCGCTGTATGCGGGTTTCTCCCACCGCGAGACTGGGCTCAGGGAAGCAGCAGCAGGCCTGACAACATTTCTCAGCGAATGCTGTGCTTTCGCAGAGGCTTTGGTTGGAGCGAACCGCACTTCGCTGCTGCTTCCTCAGCAAGGCTTTGGTCGTTCGCTCTTTCGCAGCAGGGACGAAGAGCCGCGGGAGAGCTGGTGCCTCTTGGGCCTTGCTTTCGCGGGCTCCAAGTTCGCGCCTGGGTTTCACTTTGCTAAGCCGAACTAGGCAGACACAGTCACAACCCTGCAGCAGCGTGCGTGGCCTAGCATGGCACTCTATGCCTAATTCCATCTCCTGGCCTAGGTAAGGCTTTGCCTTTTGCTCCGGCGCTCGGGCAGACTCGGGGTCAAGGCCAGTGCCTTCACCACAGGAGAGAAGAGGCAACAGGATCCCTGCACACGGCCCGGGCACTGGGATGGGGAACTGTGGGGGACTGTCTCCACTCCTTACCCGCCGCACCCCCTGTCTCCTACAATGCTGCCACATCTTGGTGGAAGATGGCATCTGACCTACCGTTTCTCCATGGGGTTGTTTCTGCAAGTTCCAGGTATGGCACCTGGTGGCAAGCCCAAGTCTGCCCTTGGGACAGGTGGCCAAAGAGATGCTTTCCCCTTGGGACAAGAGGCACAGGACAGGCCTGCCTTCTGCCCAGACTCCTTCCTCAGAGTGGAGCACGCGACCCTGCCTAGTCATCCCCTCATGTCTCCTTAGCAGCCAGGCTCCCATCTCTCCGCACAGGGAGCGGGTGACACATGTCTGGCCACCGGCCTGCATTTCGTGCCGCGGAAGGCTATCCTGTCCCGAGCGTTTCCCGACCCCAAGGCCAAGGGATCCTTCTCTTCCCCGGGGGCGGCGTGCTGTGCCTTCCCCACACTTTCTCCTGGGGAGCGTGGTGACAGACGTGAGCAACCATGCTTCTCTCTCAGGCAGAAAGGATGCTAGGGCAAAGAGGATTTCGCTCAATGCGGGTATCTTCCAACATGCTGCGGAGACTCGCTTAGGCAAGCAGCAGCAGCATCCCCAAACCCAACTCTGATTTCCCAACGAATGCTGTGCTTTCCAAGGGGCGATGCCAAGGCAAAGGGGCTTTCGCTGTATGCGGGTTTCTCCCACCGCGAGACTGGGCTCAGGCACGGAGCAGCAGCCCCCAAAACATTTCTCGGGGAATGCTGTCCTTTCGCAGAGGCTTTGGTTTGGAGCAAACAGCACTTCGCACTGCTTCCTCAGCAAGGCTTCTGTCGCGTCAGGGAAGAAGAGCTGCGGGAGAGCTGGTGCCTCTTGGGCCTTGCTTTCCCTGGCTCCATGTTCGCGTCCTGGGTTCACCCTGCCAGGCCGAACTACGCAGACACAGTCACAACCGTGCAGTAGCGCGCTTAGCCTAGGATGGCACTCCATGCACACTACCATCTCCCGGTGTAGGCATCGCTTGGCCTTTTACTCTGGCGCTCAGGCCGACTCGCGGACTAGGCCTGTGCTTTCCCCACAGGAAAGGAGAGGTGACAGGATCCCTGCACACCGCCCGTGCACTGAATAGGGAGCTTTGGGGGACTGTCACCACTCCTTCCCCTTAAAACCCGGGCCTCCTCCAAGCTTCTACATCCCGGAGGAAGACGGCATCTGATGGCCAGGTCTTTCTGGGAGTTGTTTCTCGAGTTTAGGGTAGGCGCCTGGTGGCAAGCCCATGGCTCCACCACGGTCAGGTGGCCAAGGAGCTGCTGTCTCCTTGGGCCCAAAGGCTCAGGACAGGCATGCTTTCTGCCCAGACTCCTTCCTCAGAGTGGAGCCCTTTCCCCTGCCCTAATCTCCCCCTCGTGTCTCCTTAGCAGCCCGGCTTCCTTCGCTCTGCAGTGACAGATGTGTCCCTTTCCTTAAGGCTCTTTCACAGGCACCCACCACCGCGCTTCCTCTCTCAGGCAGAGCGGATGCCCAGCAAGAGGATTTCGCTCCATGCGGGTTTATTCAAAGTGCAGTGGAGACTAGCTCCGGCAAGCAGCAGGCAGCATCCCACAGACCCGACTCTGATTTCCCAGAGAATGCTGTACTTTCCCAGAGGGGATGCCCCGGCAAAGAAGCTTTCGCTCTATGCGGGTTTTCCCATCGTGCTGCGAATACTAGGCTAAGGCAAGCAACAAAAGCAGCCACAGAACCGACTCTGATTTCCCAGCGACTGCTATGCTTTCCCAGAGGTTTTCAGCTTGGCGCAAACCGCACTTCGCTTCTGCTTCCTCAGCAAGGCTTTGGTCTTTCGCTCTGTCGCGGCCTTGTTTTCCCGGGCTCCAAGTTCGCGCCCGGGTTCACCTTGCTAAGCCGAAATAAGCAGACACAGTCACAACCCTGCAGCAGGCGTGCGTGGCCTAGCATGACACTCTAGCCTATTACCATCTCCTGGCGTAGGTAAGGCTTTGCCTTTTGCTCCGGCGCTCGGCAGACTCGGGGTCTAGGCCAGTGCATTCACCACAGGAGAGAAGAGGCGACAGGATATGAGAGTTGGGTTTGGGGAGGCTGCTGCTGCTTGCCTAAGCGAGTCTCCGCAGCATGTTGGAAGATACCCGCATGGAGCGAAATCCTCTTTGCCCTAGCATCCTTTCTGCCTGAGAGAGAAGCATGGTTGCTCACGTCTGTCACCACGCTCCCCAAGAGCAAGTGTGGGGAAGGCACAGCACGCCGCCCCCGGGGAAGAGAAGGATCCCTTGGCCTTGGGGTCGGGAAACGCTCGGGAAGCAGAATAGCCTGCCGAGGCATGAACAGCAGGCCATGAGAAGACAAAGTGTCCTCTCCTCCCTGTGGGGAGAGATTGAAGCCTGGCTGCTAAGGAGACATGAGGGGAAGACAAGGGCATGGGTGCGTGCTCCACTCTGAGGAAGGAGTCTGGGCAGAAGGCAGGCCTGTCCTGTGCATCTTGTCCCAAGGGGAAAGCACATCTTTGGCCACCTGTCCCAAGGGCAGACTTGGGCTTGCCAACCAGGTGCCATACCCGGAACTCGCAGAAACAACCCCATAGAGAAACGTGCAGTCAGATGCCATCTTCCACCAAGATATGGCAGCATTGTGGGTGGCCGGGGGTGTGCCGGGGAAAGAGTGGAGACAGTCCCCACCGTTCCCCATCCCAGTGCTCGGACCATGTGCAGGGATCCTGTAGCCTCTTCTCTCCTGTGGTGAAGGCACTGGCCTTGACCCCGGTTCTGCCCGAGCGCCGGAGCAAAAGGCAAAGCGTTACCTACGCCAGGAGATGGTAATAGGCATAGAGTGTCATGCTAGGCCACGCACGCTGCTGCAGGGTTGTGACTGTGTCTGCTTAGATCGGCTTAGCAAGGTGAACCCCGGGCGCGAACTTGGAGCCCGGGGAAACAAGGCCCAAGAGGCACCAGCTCTCCCGCGGCTCTTCTTTCCAGCCGCGACAGAGCAAACGACCAAAGCCTTGCTGAGGAAGCAGCAGCGAAGTGCGGTTTACGCCAAGCTGAAAACCTCTGCGAAAGCATACCAGTCACTGGGAAATCAGAGTCGGTTCTGTGGGATGCTGCCTGCTGCTTGCCGGAGCTAGTCTCCACTGCACGGTGGAATAAACCCGCATGGAGCGAAATCCTCTTTGCCTGGGCTTCCGCTCTGCCTGAGAGAGAAGCGCGGTGGTGCCTGTGGAAAGAGCCTTAAGGAAAGGGACACATCTGTCACTGCAGAGCGAAGGAAGCCGGGCTGCTAAGGAGACACGAGGGGAAGATTAGGGCAGGGGAAAGGCTCCACTCTGAGGAAGGAGTCTGGGCAGAAAGCATGCCTGTCCTGAGCCTGTGGGCCCAAGGAGACAGCAGCTCCTTGGCCACCTGACCGTGGTGGAGCCATGGGCTTGCCACCAGGCGCCTACCCTAAACTCGAGAAACAACTCCCAGAAAGACCTGGCCATCAGATGCCGTCTTCCTCCGGGATGTAGAAGCTTGGAGGAGGCCCGGGTTTTAAGGGGAAGGAGTGGTGACAGTCCCCCCAAAGCTCCCTATTCAGTGCACGGGCGGAGTGCAGGGATCCTGTCACCTCTCCTTTCCTGTGGGGAAAGCACAGGCCTAGTCCGCGAGTCGGCCTGAGCGCCAGAGTAAAAGGCCAAGCGATGCCTACACCGGGAGATGGTAGTGTGCATGGAGTGCCATCCTAGGCTAAGCGCGCTACTGCACGGTTGCGACTGTGTCTGCGTAGTTCGGCCTGGCAGGGTGAACCCAGGACGCGAACATGGAGCCAGGGCAAGCAAGGCCCAAGAGGCACCAGCTCTCCCGCAGCTCTTCTTCCCTGACGCGACAGAAGCCTTGCTGAGGAAGCAGTGGCGAAGGGCTGTTTGCTCCAAACCAAAGCCTCTGAGAAAGGACAGCATTCCCCGAGAAATGTTTTGGGGGCTGCTGCTGCGTGCCTGAGCCCCATCTCGCGGTGGGAGAAACCCGCATACAGCGAAAGCCCCTTTGCCTTGGCATCTCCCCTTGGAAAGCACAGCATTCGTTGGGAAATCAGAGTTGGGCTTGGGGATGCTGCTGCTGCTTGCCTAAGCGAGTCTCCGCAGCATGTTGGAAGATACCCGCATGGAGCGAAATCCTCTTTGCCCTAGCATCCTTTCTGCCTTAGAGAGAAGCATGGTTGCTCACGTCTGTCACCGCGCTCCCCAGGAGCAAGGGTGGGGAAGGCACAGCACGCCGCCCCCGGGGAAGAGAAGGATCCCTTGGCCTTGGGGTCGGGAAACGCTCGGGAACAGGATAGCCTGCCGCGGCACGAAATGCAGGCCGGTGGCCAGACATGTGTCACCCGCTCCCTGTGCGGAGAGATGGAAGCCTGGCTGCTAAGGAGACATGAGGGGACGACTAGTGCAGAGGCGCGTGCTCCACTCTAAGGAGTCTGGGCAGAATGCAGGCCTCTCCTGTGCATTTGTTACCAAGGGGACACCATCTCCTTGGCCCCCTGTCCCAAGGGCAGACTTGGGCTTGCCACCAGGTGCCATACCCGGAACTCGCAGAAACAACCCCATGGAGAAACGTGCAGTCAGATGCCGTCTTCCACCAAGATGTGGCAGCATTGTGGGTGACCGGGATGTGCCGGGGAAAGAGTGGAGACAGTCCCCACTGTTCCCCATCCCAGTGCTCGGGCCTTGTGCAGGGATCCTGTTGCCTCCTCTCTCCTGTGGTGAAGGCACTGGCCTTGACCCCGAGTCTGCCCGAGCACCGGATCAAAAGGCAAAGCCTTACCAGAGCAGGAGATGGAATTAGGAATAGAGTGCCATGCTAGGCCACGCACGCTGCTGCAGGGTTGTGACTGTGTCTGCCTAGTTCGGCTTAGCAAAGTGAAATCCGGGCGCGAACATGGAGCCAGGGAAAGCAAGGCCCAAGAGGCAACAGCTCTCCCGCAGCTCTTCTTCCCTGACTCGACTGAAGCGGCGAAGTGCTGTTCGCTCCAAAGCAAAGCCTCTGCGAAAGCACAGCATTCGCTTAGAAATGTTGTGCGGGCTGCTGCTGCTTCCCTGAGCCCAGTCTTGCGGTGGGAGAATCCCGCATACAGCGAAAGCCTCTTTGCCTGGGCCTCTCCCTAAGGAAAGCACAGCATTCGTTGGGAAATCAGAGTTGGGTTTGGGATGCTGCTGCTGCTTGCCTGAGCGAGTCTCGGCAACATGGTGGAAGATACCCACATGGAGCGAAATCCTCTTTGCCCTAGCATCCCCTCTGCCTGAGAGAGAAGCATGGTTGCACACGTCTGTCACCCCGCTCCCCAGGAGCAATTTTGGGGAAGGCACAGCACGCCGCCCCAGGGAAGAGAAGGATCCCTTGGCCTTGGGTCTGGAAACGCTCGGGAGTCAGAATAGCCTGCCGAGGCACGAACAGCAGGCCATGAGAAGACAAGTGTCCTCTACTCCCTGTGCGGAGAGATTGAAGCCTGGCTGCTAAGGAGACATGAGGGGACGACAAGGGCAAGGGTGCATGCTCCACTCTGAGAAAGGAGTCTGGGCAGAAGTCAGGCCTGTCCTGTGCCTCTGGTCCCAAGGGGAAAGCATCTCCTTGGCCACCTGTCCCAAGGGCAGACTTGGGCTTGCCACCAGGTGCCATACCCAGAACTCGCAGAAACAACCCCATGGAGAAACGTGCAGTCAGATGCCCTCTTCCACCAAGATGTGGCAGCATTGTGGGTGGCCGGGGTGTGCCGGGGAAAGAGTGGAGACAGTCCCCACTGTTCCCCATCCCAGTGCTCGGGCCCTGTGCAGGGATCCTGTTGCCTCCTCTCTCCTGTGGTGAAGGCACTGGCCTTGACCCCGAGTCTGCCCAAGCGCCGGAGCAAAAGGCAAAGCCTTGCCTACGCCAGGAGATGGTAATAGGCATAGAGTGTCATGCTAGGCCACGCACGCTGCTGCAGGGTTGTTACTGTGTCTGCTTAGTTCGGCTTAGCAAGGTGAACCCCGGGCGCGAACTTGGAGCCCGGGAAAACAAGGCCCAAGAGGCACCAGCTCTCCCGCGGCTCTTCTTTCCTGCTGGGACAGAGCGAACGACCAAAGCCTTGCTGAGGAAGCAGAAGCGAAGTGCGGTTTGCGCCAAGCTGAAAACCTCTGCGAAAGCATAGCAATCGCTGGGAAATCAGAGTCGGTTCTGTGGGCTGATTTTGTTGCTTGCCTTAGCCTAGTATTCGCAGCACGATGGGAAAAACACGCATAGAGTGAAAGCTTCTTTGCCGGGGCATCCCTTCTGGGAAAGTACAGCATTCTCTGGGAAATCAGAGTCGGGTCTTGGGATGCTGCCTGCTGCTTGCCGGAGTTAGTCTCCACTGCACGGTGGATAAACCCGCATGGGGCGAAATTCTCTTTGCCTAGGCATCCGCTCTGCCTGAGAGAGAAGCGCGGTGGTGCCTGTGGAAAGAGCCTTAAGGAAAGGGACACATCTGTCACTGCAGAGCGAAGGAAGCCGGGCTGCTAAGGAGACACGAGGGGAAGATTAGGGCAGGGGAAAGGGCTCCACTCTGAGGAAGGAGTCTGGGCAGAAAGCATGCCTGTCCTGAGCCTTTGGGCCCAAGGAGACAGCAGCTCCTTGGCCACCTGACCGTGGTGGAGCCATGGGCTTGCCACCAGGCGCCTACCCTAAACTCGAGAAACAACTCCCAGAAAGACCTGGCCATCAGATGCCGTCTTCCCCCGGATGTAGAAGCTTGGAGGAGGCCCGGGTTTTAAGGGGAAGGAGTGGTGACAGTCCCCCAAAGCTCCCTATTCAGTGCACGGGCGGAGTGCAGGGATCCTGTCACCTCTCCTTTCCTGTGGGGAAAGCACAGGCCTAGTCCGCGAGTCGGCCTGAGCGCCAGAGTAAAAGGCCAAGCGATGCCTACACCGGGAGATGGTAGTGTGCATGGAGTGCCATCCTAGGCTAAACGCGCTACTGCACGGTTGTGACTGTGTCTGCGTAGTTCGGCCTGGCAGGGTGAACCCAGGACGCGAACATGGAGCCAGGGAAAGCAAGGCCCAAGAGGCACCAGCTCTCCCGCAGCTCTTCTTCCCTGACGCGACAGAAGCCTTGCTGAGGAAGCAGTGGCGAAGGGCTGTTTGCTCCAAACCAAAGCCTCTGCGAAAGGACAGCATTCCCCGAGAAATGTTTTGGGGGCTGCTGCTGCGTGCCTGAGCCCAGTCTCGCGGTGGAAGAAACCCGCATACAGCGAAAGCCCCTTTGCCTTGGCTTCTCCCCTTGGAAAGCACAGCATTCGTTGGGAAATCAGAGTTGGGTTTGTGGATGCTGCTGCTGCTTGCCTAAGCGAGTCTCCGCAGCATGTTGGAAGATACCCGCATGGAGCGAAATCCTCTTTGCCCTAGCATCCTTTCTGCCTGAGAGAGAAGCATGGTTGCTCACGTCTGTCACCACGCTCCCCAGGAGCAAGTGTGGGGAAGGCACAGCACGCCGCCCCCGGGGAAGAGAAGGATCCCTTGGCCTTGGGGTCGGGAAACGCTCGGGAACAGGATAGCCTGCCGCGGCACGAAATGCAGGCCGGTGGCCAGACATGTGTCACCCGCTCCCTGTGCGGAGAGATGGAAGCCTGGCTGCTAAGGAGACATGAGGGGACGACTAGGGCAGGGGCGCGTGCTCCACTCTAAGGAGTCTGGGCAGAAGGCAGGCCTGTCCTGTGCCTCTGTTACCAAGGGGACAGCATCTCCTTGGCCACCTGTCCCAAGGGCAGACTTGGGCTTGCAACCAGGTGCCATACCTGGAACTTGCAGAAACAACCCCATGGAGAAACGGTCAGTCAGATGCCATCTTCCACCAAGATGTGGCAGCATTGTAGGTGACAGGGGGTGCGGCGGGGAAGGAGTGGAGACAGTCCCCCACAGTTCCCCATCCCAGTGCCCGGGCCGTGTGCAGGGATCCTGTTGCCTCCTCTCTCCTGTGGTGAAGGCACTGGCCTTGACCCCGAGTCTGCCCGAGCACCGGAGCAAAAGGCAAAGCCTTACCAGAGCAGGAGATGGAATTAGGAATAGAGTGCCATGCTAGGCCACGCACGCTGCTGCAGGGTTGTGACTGTGTCTGCCTAGTTCGGCTTAGCAAAGTGAAATCCGGGCGCGAACATGGAGCCAGGGAAAGCAAGGCCCAAGAGGCAACAGCTCTCCCGCAGCTCTTCTTCCCTGACTCGACTGAAGCTTTGCTGAGGAAGCAGCGGCGAAGTGCTGTTCGCTCCAAAGCAAAGCCTCTGCGAAAGCACAGCATTCGCTGAGAAATGTTGTGCGGGCTGCTGCTGCTTCCCTGAGCCCAGTCTTGCGGTGGGAGAAACCCGCATACAGCGAAAGCCTCTTTGCCTGGGCCTCTCCCTTAGGAAAGCACAGCATTCGTTGGGAAATCAGAGTTGGGTTTGGGATGCTGCTGCTGCTTGCCTGAGCGAGTCTCGGCAACATGGTGGAAGATACCCACATGGAGCGAAATCCTCTTTGCCCTAGCATCCCCTCTGCCTGAGAGAGAAGCATGGTTGCACACGTCTGTCACCGCGCTCCCCAGGAGCAATTTTGGGGAAGGCACAGCACGCCGCCCCAGGGAAGAGAAGGATCCCTTGGCCTTGGGTCTGGAACGCTCGGGAGTCAGAATAGCCTGCCGAGGCACGAACAGCAGGCCATGAGAAGACAAGTGTCCTCTACTCCCTGTGCGGAGAGATTGAAGCCTGGCTGCTAAGGAGACATGAGGGGACGACAAGGGCAAGGGTGCATGCTCCACTCTGTGGAAGGAGTCTGGGCAGAAGGCAGGCCTGTCCTGTGCCTCTGGTCCCAAGGGGAAAGCATCTCCTTGGCTACCTGTCCAAGGGCAGACTTGGGCTTGCCACCAGGTGCCATACCCGGAACTCGCAGAAACAACCCCATGCAGTCAGATGCCCTCTTCCACCAAGGTGGGGCAGCATTGTGGGTGGCCGGGGTGTGCCGGGGAAAGAGTGGAGACAGTCCCCACTGTTCCCCATCCCAGTGCTCGGGCCCTGTGCAGGGATCCTGTTGCCTCCTCTCTCCTGTGGTGAAGGCACTGGCCTTGACCCCGAGTCTGCCCAAGCGCCGGAGCAAAAGGCAAAGCCTTACCTACGCCAGGAGATGGTAATAGGCATAGAGTGTCATGCTAGGCCACGCACGCTGCTGCAGGGTTGTGACTGTGTCTGCTTAGTTCGGCTTAGCAAGGTGAACCCCGGGCGCGAACTTGGAGCCCGGGAAAACAAGGCCCAAGAGGCACCAGCTCTTCCGCGGCTCTTCTTTCCTGCCGCGACAGAGCGAACGACCAAAGCCTTGCT
This sequence comes from Mustela nivalis, assembly GCF_964662115.1. Classification (NCBI taxonomy): domain Eukaryota; kingdom Metazoa; phylum Chordata; class Mammalia; order Carnivora; family Mustelidae; genus Mustela; species Mustela nivalis. The sequence goes on from NW_028135195.1 coordinate 100,629, forward strand.
GAGGAAGAAGAAGCGAAGTGCGGTTTGCGCCAAGCTGAAAACCTCTGCGAAAGCATAGCAGTCGCTGGTAAATCAGAGTCGGTTCTGTGGGCTGCTTTTGTTGCTTGCCTTAGCCTAGTATTCGCAGCACGATGGGAAAAACCCGCATAGAGCGAAAGCTTCTTTGCCGGGGCATCCCCTCTGGGAAAGTACAGCATTCTCTGGGAAATCAGAGTCGGGTCTGTGGGATGCTGCCTGCTGCTTGCCGGAGCTAGTCTCCACTGCACGGTGGAATAAACCCGCATGGGGCGAAATTCTCTTTGCCTGGGCATCCGCTCTGCCTGAGAGAGAAGCGCGGTGGTGCCTGTGGAAAGAGCCTTAAGGAAAGGGACACATCTGTCACTGCAGAGCGAAGGAAGCCGGGCTGCTAAGGAGACACGAGGGGAAGATTAGGGCAGGGGAAAGGGCTCCACTCTGAGGAAGGAGTCTGGGCAGAAAGCATGCCTGTCCTGAGCCTTTGGGCCCAAGGAGACAGCAGCTCCTTGGCCACCTGACCGTGGTGGAGCCATGGGCTTGCCACCAGGCGCCTACCCTAAACTCGAGAAACAACTCCCAGAAAGACCTGGCCATCAGATGCCATCTTCCTCCGGGATGTAGAAGCTTGGAGGAGGCTCGGGTTTTAAGGGGAAGGAGTGGTGACAGTCCCACAAAGCTCCCTATTCAGTGCACGGGCGGTGTGCAGTGATCCTGTCACCTCTCCTTTCCTGTGGGGAAAGCACAGGCCTAGTCCGCGAGTCGGCCTGAGCGCCAGAGTAAAAGGCCAAGCGATGCCTACACCGGGAGATGGTAGTGTGCATGGAGTGCCATCCTAGGCTAAGCGCGCTACTGCACGGTTGTGACTGTGTCTGCGTAGTTCGGCCTGGCAGGGTGAACCCAGGACGCGAACATGGAGCCAGGGAAAGCAAGGCCCAAGAGGCACCAGCTCTCCCGCAGCTCTTCTTCCCTGACGCGACAGAAGCCTTGCTGAGGAAGCAGTGGCGAAGGGCTGTTTGCTCCAAACCAAAGCCTCTGCGAAAGGACAGCATTCCCCGAGAAATGTTTTGGGGGCTGCTGCTGCGTGCCTGAGCCCAGTCTCGCGGTGGAAGAAACCCGCATACAGCGAAAGCCCCTTTGCCTTGGCTTCTCCCCTTGGAAAGCACAGCATTCGTTGGGAAATCAGAGTTGGGTTTGTGGATGCTGCTGCTGCTTGCCTAAGCGAGTCTCCGCAGCATGTTGGAAGATACCCGCATGGAGCGAAATCCTCTTTGCCCTAGCATCCTTTCTGCCTGAGAGAGAAGCATGGTTGCTCACGTCTGTCACCACGCTCCCCAGGAGCAAGTGTGGGGAAGGCACAGCACGCCGCCCCCGGGGAAGAGAAGGATCCCTTGGCCTTGGGGTCGGGAAACGCTCGGGAACAGGATAGCCTGCCGCGGCACGAAATGCAGGCCGGTGGCCAGACATGTGTCACCCGCTCCCTGTGCGGAGAGATGGAAGCCTGGCTGCTAAGGAGACATGAGGGGACGACTAGGGCAGGGGCGCGTGCTCCACTCTAAGGAGTCTGGGCAGAAGGCAGGCCTGTCCTGTGCCTCTGTTACCAAGGGGACAGCATCTCCTTGGCCACCTGTCCCAAGGGCAGACTTGGGCTTGCCACCAGGTGCCATACCTGGAACTTGCAGAAACAACCCCATGGAGAAACGGTCAGTCAGATGCCATCTTCCACCAAGATGTGGCAGCATTGTAGGTGACAGGGGGTGCGGCGGGGAAGGAGTGGAGACAGTCCCCCACAGTTCCCCATCCCAGTGCCCGGGCCGTGTGCAGGGATCCTGTTGCCTCCTCTCTCCTGTGGTGAAGGCACTGGCCTTGACCCCGAGTCTGCCCGAGCACCGGAGCAAAAGGCAAAGCCTTACCAGAGCAGGAGATGGAATTAGGAATAGAGTGCCATGCTAGGCCACGCACGCTGCTGCAGGGTTGTGACTGTGTCTGCCTAGTTCGGCTTAGCAAAGTGAAATCCGGGCGCGAACATGGAGCCAGGGAAAGCAAGGCCCAAGAGGCAACAGCTCTCCCGCAGCTCTTCTTCCCTGACTCGACTGAAGCTTTGCTGAGGAAGCAGCGGCGAAGTGCTGTTCGCTCCAAAGCAAAGCCTCTGCGAAAGCACAGCATTCGCTGAGAAATGTTGTGCGGGCTGCTGCTGCTTCCCTGAGCCCAGTCTTGCGGTGGGAGAATCCCGCATACAGCGAAAGCCTCTTTGCCTGGGCCTCTCCCTTAGGAAAGCACAGCATTCGTTGGGAAATCAGAGTTGGGTTTGGGATGCTGCTGCTGCTTGCCTGAGCGAGTCTCGGCAACATGGTGGAAGATACCCACATGGAGCGAAATCCTCTTTGCCCTAGCATCCCCTCTGCCTGAGAGAGAAGCATGGTTGCACACGTCTGTCACCGCGCTCCCCAGGAGCAATTTTGGGGAAGGCACAGCACGCCGCCCCAGGGAAGAGAAGGATCCCTTGGCCTTGGGTCTGGAACGCTCGGGAGTCAGAATAGCCTGCCGAGGCACGAACAGCAGGCCATGAGAAGACAAGTGTCCTCTACTCCCTGTGCGGAGAGATTGAAGCCTGGCTGCTAAGGAGACATGAGGGGACGACAAGGGCAAGGGTGCATGCTCCACTCTGTGGAAGGAGTCTGGGCAGAAGGCAGGCCTGTCCTGTGCCTCTGGTCCCAAGGGGAAAGCATCTCCTTGGCTACCTGTCCAAGGGCAGACTTGGGCTTGCCACCAGGTGCCATACCCGGAACTCGCAGAAACAACCCCATGCAGTCAGATGCCCTCTTCCACCAAGGTGGGGCAGCATTGTGGGTGGCCGGGGTGTGCCGGGGAAAGAGTGGAGACAGTCCCCACTGTTCCCCATCCCAGTGCTCGGGCCCTGTGCAGGGATCCTGTTGCCTCCTCTCTCCTGTGGTGAAGGCACTGGCCTTGACCCCGAGTCTGACCAAGCGCCGGAGCAAAAGGCAAAGCCTTACCTACGCCAGGAGATGGTAATAGGCATAGAGTGTCATGCTAGGCCACGCACGCTGCTGCAGGGTTGTGACTGTGTCTGCTTAGTTCGGCTTAGCAAGGTGAACCCCGGGCGCGAACTTGGAGCCCGGGAAAACAAGGCCCAAGAGGCACCAGCTCTTCCGCGGCTCTTCTTTCCTGCCGCGACAGAGCGAACGACCAAAGCCTTGCTGAGGAAGAAGAAGCGAAGTGCGGTTTGCGCCAAGCTGAAAACCTCTGCGAAAGCATAGCAGTCGCTGGTAAATCAGAGTCGGTTCTGTGGGCTGCTTTTGTTGCTTGCCTTAGCCTAGTATTCGCAGCACGATGGGAAAAACCCGCATAGAGCGAAAGCTTCTTTGCCGGGGCATCCCCTCTGGGAAAGTACAGCATTCTCTGGGAAATCAGAGTCGGGTCTGTGGGATGCTGCCTGCTGCTTGCCGGAGCTAGTCTCCACTGCACGGTGGAATAAACCCGCATGGGGCGAAATTCTCTTTGCCTGGGCATCCGCTCTGCCTGAGAGAGAAGCGCGGTGGTGCCTGTGGAAAGAGCCTTAAGGAAAGGGACACATCTGTCACTGCAGAGCGAAGGAAGCCGGGCTGCTAAGGAGACACGAGGGGAAGATTAGGGCAGGGGAAAGGGCTCCACTCTGAGGAAGGAGTCTGGGCAGAAAGCATGCCTGTCCTGAGCCTTTGGGCCCAAGGAGACAGCAGCTCCTTGGCCACCTGACCGTGGTGGAGCCATGGGCTTGCCACCAGGCGCCTACCCTAAACTCGAGAAACAACTCCCAGAAAGACCTGGCCATCAGATGCCATCTTCCTCCGGGATGTAGAAGCTTGGAGGAGGCTCGGGTTTTAAGGGGAAGGAGTGGTGACAGTCCCCCAAAGCTCCCTATTCAGTGCACGGGCGGTGTGCAGTGATCCTGTCACCTCTCCTTTCCTGTGGGGAAAGCACAGGCCTAGTCCGCGAGTTGGCCTGAGCGCCAGAGTAAAAGGCCAAGCGATGCCTACACCGGGAGATGGTAGTGTGCATGGAGTGCCATCCTAGGCTAAGCGCGCTACTGCACGGTTGTGACTGTGTCTGCTTAGTTCGGCCTGGCAGGGTGAACCCAGGACGCGAACATGGAGCCAGGGAAAGCAAGGCGCAAGAGGCACCAGCTTTCCCGCAGCTCTTCTTCCCTGACGCGACAGAAGCCTTGCTGAGGAAGCAGTGGCGAAGGGCTGTTTTCTCCAAACCAAAGCCTCTGCGAAAGGACAGCATTCCCCGAGAAATGTTTTGGGGGCTGCTGCTGCGTGCCTGAGCCCAGTCTAACGGTGGGAGAAACACGCATACAGCGAAAGCCCCTTTGCCTTGGCATCTCCCCTTGGAAAGCACAGCATTCGTTGGGAAATCAGAGTTGGGTTTGGTGATGCTGCTGCTGCTTGCCTAAGCGAGTCTCCGCAGCATGTTGGAAGATACCCGCATGGAGCGAAATCCTCTTTGCCCTAGCATCCTTTCTGCCTGAGAGAGAAGCATGGTTGCTCACGTCTGTCACCACGCTCCCCAGGAGCAAGTGTGGGGAAGGCACAGCACGCCGCCCCCGGGGAAGAGAAGGATCCCTTGGCCTTGGGGTCGGGAAACGCTCGGGAACAGGATAGCCTGCCGCGGCACGAAATGCAGGCCGGTGGCCAGACATGTGTCACCCGCTCCCTGTGCGGAGAGATGGAAGCCTGGCTGCTAAGGAGACATGAGGGGACGACTAGGGCAGGGGCGCGTGCTCCACTCTAAGGAGTCTGGGCAGAAGGCAGGCCTGTCCTGTGCCTCTGTTACCAAGGGGACAGCATCTCCTTGGCCACCTGTCCCAAGGGCAGACTTGGGCTTGCAACCAGGTGCCATACCTGGAACTTGCAGAAACAACCCCATGGAGAAACGGTCAGTCAGATGCCATCTTCCACCAAGATGTGGCAGCATTGTAGGTGACAGGGGGTGCGGCGGGGAAGGAGTGGAGACAGTCCCCCACAGTTCCCCATCCCAGTGCCCGGGCCGTGTGCAGGGATCCTGTTGCCTCCTCTCTCCTGTGGTGAAGGCACTGGCCTTGACCCCGAGTCTGCCCGAGCACCGGAGCAAAAGGCAAAGCCTTACCAGAGCAGGAGATGGAATTAGGAATAGAGTGCCATGCTAGGCCACGCACGCTGCTGCAGGGTTGTGACTGTGTCTGCCTAGTTCGGCTTAGCAAAGTGAAATCCGGGCGCGAACATGGAGCCAGGGAAAGCAAGGCCCAAGAGGCAACAGCTCTCCCGCAGCTCTTCTTCCCTGACTCGACTGAAGCTTTGCTGAGGAAGCAGCGGCGAAGTGCTGTTCGCTCCAAAGCAAAGCCTCTGCGAAAGCACAGCATTCGCTGAGAAATGTTGTGCGGGCTGCTGCTGCTTCCCTGAGCCCAGTCTTGCGGTGGGAGAAACCCGCATACAGCGAAAGCCTCTTTGCCTGGGCCTCTCCCTTAGGAAAGCACAGCATTCGTTGGGAAATCAGAGTTGGGTTTGGGATGCTGCTGCTGCTTGCCTGAGCGAGTCTCGGCAACATGGTGGAAGATACCCACATGGAGCGAAATCCTCTTTGCCCTAGCATCCCCTCTGCCTGAGAGAGAAGCATGGTTGCACACGTCTGTCACCGCGCTCCCCAGGAGCAATTTTGGGGAAGGCACAGCACGCCGCCCCAGGGAAGAGAAGGATCCCTTGGCCTTGGGTCTGGAACGCTCGGGAGTCAGAATAGCCTGCCGAGGCACGAACAGCAGGCCATGAGAAGACAAGTGTCCTCTACTCCCTGTGCGGAGAGATTGAAGCCTGGCTGCTAAGGAGACATGAGGGGACGACAAGGGCAAGGGTGCATGCTCCACTCTGTGGAAGGAGTCTGGGCAGAAGGCAGGCCTGTCCTGTGCCTCTGGTCCCAAGGGGAAAGCATCTCCTTGGCTACCTGTCCAAGGGCAGACTTGGGCTTGCCACCAGGTGCCATACCCGGAACTCGCAGAAACAACCCCATGCAGTCAGATGCCCTCTTCCACCAAGGTGGGGCAGCATTGTGGGTGGCCGGGGTGTGCCGGGGAAAGAGTGGAGACAGTCCCCACTGTTCCCCATCCCAGTGCTCGGGCCCTGTGCAGGGATCCTGTTGCCTCCTCTCTCCTGTGGTGAAGGCACTGGCCTTGACCCCGAGTCTGCCCAAGCGCCGGAGCAAAAGGCAAAGCCTTACCTACGCCAGGAGATGGTAATAGGCATAGAGTGTCATGCTAGGCCACGCACGCTGCTGCAGGGTTGTGACTGTGTCTGCTTAGTTCGGCTTAGCAAGGTGAACCCCGGGCGCGAACTTGGAGCCCGGGAAAACAAGGCCCAAGAGGCACCAGCTCTTCCGCGGCTCTTCTTTCCTGCCGCGACAGAGCGAACGACCAAAGCCTTGCTGAGGAAGAAGAAGCGAAGTGCGGTTTGCGCCAAGCTGAAAACCTCTGCGAAAGCATAGCAGTCGCTGGTAAATCAGAGTCGGTTCTGTGGGCTGCTTTTGTTGCTTGCCTTAGCCTAGTATTCGCAGCACGATGGGAAAAACCCGCATAGAGCGAAAGCTTCTTTGCCGGGGCATCCCCTCTGGGAAAGTACAGCATTCTCTGGGAAATCAGAGTCGGGTCTGTGGGATGCTGCCTGCTGCTTGCCGGAGCTAGTCTCCACTGCACGGTGGAATAAACCCGCATGGGGCGAAATTCTCTTTGCCTGGGCATCCGCTCTGCCTGAGAGAGAAGCGCGGTGGTGCCTGTGGAAAGAGCCTTAAGGAAAGGGACACATCTGTCACTGCAGAGCGAAGGAAGCCGGGCTGCTAAGGAGACACGAGGGGAAGATTAGGGCAGGGGAAAGGGCTCCACTCTGAGGAAGGAGTCTGGGCAGAAAGCATGCCTGTCCTGAGCCTTTGGGCCCAAGGAGACAGCAGCTCCTTGGCCACCTGACCGTGGTGGAGCCATGGGCTTGCCACCAGGCGCCTACCCTAAACTCGAGAAACAACTCCCAGAAAGACCTGGCCATCAGATGCCATCTTCCTCCGGGATGTAGAAGCTTGGAGGAGGCTCGGGTTTTAAGGGGAAGGAGTGGTGACAGTCCCACAAAGCTCCCTATTCAGTGCACGGGCGGTGTGCAGTGATCCTGTCACCTCTCCTTTCCTGTGGGGAAAGCACAGGCCTAGTCCGCGAGTCGGCCTGAGCGCCAGAGTAAAAGGCCAAGCGATGCCTACACCGGGAGATGGTAGTGTGCATGGAGTGCCATCCTAGGCTAAGCGCGCTACTGCACGGTTGTGACTGTGTCTGCGTAGTTCGGCCTGGCAGGGTGAACCCAGGACGCGAACATGGAGCCAGGGAAAGCAAGGCCCAAGAGGCACCAGCTCTCCCGCAGCTCTTCTTCCCTGACGCGACAGAAGCCTTGCTGAGGAAGCAGTGGCGAAGGGCTGTTTGCTCCAAACCAAAGCCTCTGCGAAAGGACAGCATTCCCCGAGAAATGTTTTGGGGGCTGCTGCTGCGTGCCTGAGCCCAGTCTCGCGGTGGGAGAAACCCGCATACAGCGAAAGCCCCTTTGCCTTGGCTTCTCCCCTTGGAAAGCACAGCATTCGTTGGGAAATCAGAGTTGGGTTTGGGGATGCTGCTGCTGCTTGCCTAAGCGAGTCTCCGCAGCATGTTGGAAGATACCCGCATGGAGCGAAATCCTCTTTGCCCTAGCATCCTTTCTGCCTGAGAGAGAAGCATGGTTGCTCACGTCTGTCACCACGCTCCCCAGGAGCAAGTGTGGGGAAGGCACAGCACGCCGCCCCCGGGGAAGAGAAGGATCCCTTGGCCTTGGGGTCGGGAAACGCTCGGGAACAGGATAGCCTGCCGCGGCACGAAATGCAGGCCGGTGGCCAGACATGTGTCACCCGCTCCCTGTGCGGAGAGATGGAAGCCTGGCTGCTAAGGAGACATGAGGGGACGACTAGGGCAGGGGCGCGTGCTCCACTCTAAGGAGTCTGGGCAGAAGGCAGGCCTGTCCTGTGCCTCTGTTACCAAGGGGACAGCATCTCCTTGGCCACCTGTCCCAAGGGCAGACTTGGGCTTGCCACCAGGTGCCATACCTGGAACTTGCAGAAACAACCCCATGGAGAAACGGTCAGTCAGATGCCATCTTCCACCAAGATGTGGCAGCATTGTAGGTGACAGGGGGTGCGGCGGGGAAGGAGTGGAGACAGTCCCCCACAGTTCCCCATCCCAGTGCCCGGGCCGTGTGCAGGGATCCTGTTGCCTCCTCTCTCCTGTGGTGAAGGCACTGGCCTTGACCCCGAGTCTGCCCGAGCACCGGAGCAAAAGGCAAAGCCTTACCAGAGCAGGAGATGGAATTAGGAATAGAGTGCCATGCTAGGCCACGCACGCTGCTGCAGGGTTGTGACTGTGTCTGCCTAGTTCGGCTTAGCAAAGTGAAATCCGGGCGCGAACATGGAGCCAGGGAAAGCAAGGCCCAAGAGGCAACAGCTCTCCCGCAGCTCTTCTTCCCTGACTCGACTGAAGCTTTGCTGAGGAAGCAGCGGCGAAGTGCTGTTCGCTCCAAAGCAAAGCCTCTGCGAAAGCACAGCATTCGCTGAGAAATGTTGTGCGGGCTGCTGCTGCTTCCCTGAGCCCAGTCTTGCGGTGGGAGAATCCCGCATACAGCGAAAGCCTCTTTGCCTGGGCCTCTCCCTTAGGAAAGCACAGCATTCGTTGGGAAATCAGAGTTGGGTTTGGGATGCTGCTGCTGCTTGCCTGAGCGAGTCTCGGCAACATGGTGGAAGATACCCACATGGAGCGAAATCCTCTTTGCCCTAGCATCCCCTCTGCCTGAGAGAGAAGCATGGTTGCACACGTCTGTCACCGCGCTCCCCAGGAGCAATTTTGGGGAAGGCACAGCACGCCGCCCCAGGGAAGAGAAGGATCCCTTGGCCTTGGGTCTGGAACGCTCGGGAGTCAGAATAGCCTGCCGAGGCACGAACAGCAGGCCATGAGAAGACAAGTGTCCTCTACTCCCTGTGCGGAGAGATTGAAGCCTGGCTGCTAAGGAGACATGAGGGGACGACAAGGGCAAGGGTGCATGCTCCACTCTGTGGAAGGAGTCTGGGCAGAAGGCAGGCCTGTCCTGTGCCTCTGGTCCCAAGGGGAAAGCATCTCCTTGGCTACCTGTCCAAGGGCAGACTTGGGCTTGCCACCAGGTGCCATACCCGGAACTCGCAGAAACAACCCCATGCAGTCAGATGCCCTCTTCCACCAAGGTGGGGCAGCATTGTGGGTGGCCGGGGTGTGCCGGGGAAAGAGTGGAGACAGTCCCCACTGTTCCCCATCCCAGTGCTCGGGCCCTGTGCAGGGATCCTGTTGCCTCCTCTCTCCTGTGGTGAAGGCACTGGCCTTGACCCCGAGTCTGACCAAGCGCCGGAGCAAAAGGCAAAGCCTTACCTACGCCAGGAGATGGTAATAGGCATAGAGTGTCATGCTAGGCCACGCACGCTGCTGCAGGGTTGTGACTGTGTCTGCTTAGTTCGGCTTAGCAAGGTGAACCCCGGGCGCGAACTTGGAGCCCGGGAAAACAAGGCCCAAGAGGCACCAGCTGTTCCGCGGCTCTTCTTTCCTGCCGCGACAGAGCGAACGACCAAAGCCTTGCTGAGGAAGAAGAAGCGAAGTGCGGTTTGCGCCAAGCTGAAAACCTCTGCGAAAGCATAGCAGTCGCTGGTAAATCAGAGTCGGTTCTGTGGGCTGCTTTTGTTGCTTGCCTTAGCCTAGTATTCGCAGCACGATGGGAAAAACCCGCATAGAGCGAAAGCTTCTTTGCCGGGGCATCCCCTCTGGGAAAGTACAGCATTCTCTGGGAAATCAGAGTCGGGTCTGTGGGATGCTGCCTGCTGCTTGCCGGAGCTAGTCTCCACTGCACGGTGGAATAAACCCGCATGGGGCGAAATTCTCTTTGCCTGGGCATCCGCTCTGCCTGAGAGAGAAGCGCGGTGGTGCCTGTGGAAAGAGCCTTAAGGAAAGGGACACATCTGTCACTGCAGAGCGAAGGAAGCCGGGCTGCTAAGGAGACACGAGGGGAAGATTAGGGCAGGGGAAAGGGCTCCACTCTGAGGAAGGAGTCTGGGCAGAAAGCATGCCTGTCCTGAGCCTTTGGGCCCAAGGAGACAGCAGCTCCTTGGCCACCTGACCGTGGTGGAGCCATGGGCTTGCCACCAGGCGCCTACCCTAAACTCGAGAAACAACTCCCAGAAAGACCTGGCCATCAGATGCCATCTTCCTCCGGGATGTAGAAGCTTGGAGGAGGCTCGGGTTTTAAGGGGAAGGAGTGGTGACAGTCCCCCAAAGCTCCCTATTCAGTGCACGGGCGGTGTGCAGTGATCCTGTCACCTCTCCTTTCCTGTGGGGAAAGCACAGGCCTAGTCCGCGAGTTGGCCTGAGCGCCAGAGTAAAAGGCCAAGCGATGCCTACACCGGGAGATGGTAGTGTGCATGGAGTGCCATCCTAGGCTAAGCGCGCTACTGCACGGTTGTGACTGTGTCTGCTTAGTTCGGCCTGGCAGGGTGAACCCAGGACGCGAACATGGAGCCAGGGAAAGCAAGGCGCAAGAGGCACCAGCTTTCCCGCAGCTCTTCTTCCCTGACGCGACAGAAGCCTTGCTGAGGAAGCAGTGGCGAAGGGCTGTTTTCTCCAAACCAAAGCCTCTGCGAAAGGACAGCATTCCCCGAGAAATGTTTTGGGGGCTGCTGCTGCGTGCCTGAGCCCAGTCTAACGGTGGGAGAAACACGCATACAGCGAAAGCCCCTTTGCCTTGGCATCTCCCCTTGGAAAGCACAGCATTCGTTGGGAAATCAGAGTTGGGTTTGGTGATGCTGCTGCTGCTTGCCTAAGCGAGTCTCCGCAGCATGTTGGAAGATACCCGCATGGAGCGAAATCCTCTTTGCCCTAGCATCCTTTCTGCCTGAGAGAGAAGCATGGTTGCTCACGTCTGTCACCACGCTCCCCAGGAGCAAGTGTGGGGAAGGCACAGCACGCCGCCCCCGGGGAAGAGAAGGATCCCTTGGCCTTGGGGTCGGGAAACGCTCGGGAACAGGATAGCCTGCCGCGGCACGAAATGCAGGCCGGTGGCCAGTCATGTGTCACCCGCTCCCTGTGCGGAGAGATGGAAGCCTGGCTGCTAAGGAGACATGAGGGGACGACTAGGGCAGGGGCGCGTGCTCCACTCTAAGGAGTCTGGGCAGAAGGCAGGCCTGTCCTGTGCCTCTGTTACCAAGGGGACACCATCTCCTTGGCCACCTGTCCCAAGGGCAGACTTGGGCTTGCCACCAGGTGCCATACCCGGAACTCGCAGAAACAACCCCATGGAGAAACGTGCAGTCAGATGCCGTCTTCCACCAAGATGTGGCAGCATTGTGGGTGGCCGGGGTGTGCCGGGGAAAGAGTGGAGACAGTCCCCACTGTTCCCCATCCCAGTGCTCGGGCCTTGTGCAGGGATCCTGTAGCCTCCTCTCTCCTGTGGTGAAGGCACTGGCCTTGACCCCGAGGCTGCCCGAGCGCCAGAGCAAAAGGCAAAGCCTTACCTACGCCAGGAGATGGTAATAGCCATAGAGTGTCATGCTAGGCCACGCACGCTGCTGCAGGGTTGTGACTGTGTCTGCTTAGATCGGCTAAGCAAGGTGAACCCCGGGCGCGAACTTGGAGCCCAGGAAAACAAGGCCCAAGAGGCACCAGCTCTCCCGCGGCTCTTCTTTCCAGCCGCGACAGAGCGAACGACCAAAGCCTTGCTGAGGAAGCAGAAGCGAAGTGAGGTTTGCGCCAAGCTGAAAACCTCTGCGAAAGCATAGCAGTCGCTGGGAAATCAGAGTCGGTTCTGTGGGCTGCTTTTGTTGCTTGCCTTAGCCTAGTATTCGCAGCACGATGGGAAAAACCCGCATAGAGCGAAAGATTCTTGGCCGGGGCATCTCCTCTGGGAAAGCACAGCATTCTCTGGGAAATCAGAGTCGGGTCTGTGGGATGCTGCCTGCTGCTTGCCGGAGCTAGTCTCCCCTGCACGGTGGAATAAACCCGCATGGGGCGAAATTCTCTTTGCCTGGGCTTCCGCTCTGCCTGAGAGAGAAGCGCGGTGGTGCCTGTGGAAAGAGCCTTAAGGAAAGGGACACATCTGTCACTGCAGAGCGAAGGAAGCCGGGCTGCTAAGGAGACACGAGGGGAAGATTAGGGCAGGGGAAAGGGCTCCACTCTGAGGAAGGAGTCTGGGCAGAAAGCATGCCTGTCCTGAGCCTTTGGGCCCAAGGAGACAGCAGCTCCTTGGCCACCTGACCGTTTTGGAGCCATGGGCTTGCCACCAGGCGCCTACCCTAAACTCGAGAAACAACTCCCAGAAAGACCTGGCCATCAGATGCCGTCTTCCTCCGGGATGTAGAAGCTTGGAGGAGGCTCGGGTTTTAAGGGGAAGGAGTGGTGACAGTCCCACAAAGCTCCCTATTCAGTGCACGGGCGGTGTGCAGGGATCCTGTCACCTCTCCTTTCCTGTGGGGAAAGCACAGGCCTAGTCCGCGAGTCGGCCTGAGCGCCAGAGTAAAAGGCCAAGCGATGCCTACACCGGGAGATGGTAGTGTGCATGGAGTGCCATCCTAGGCTAAGCGCGCTACTGCACGGTTGTGACTGTGTCTGCGTAGTTCGGCCTGGCAGGGTTAACCCAGGACTCGAACATGAAGCCAGGGAAAGCAAGGCCCAAGAGGCACCAGCTCTCCCGCAGCTCTTCTTCCCTGACGCGACAGAAGCCTTGCTGAGGAAGCAGTGGCGAAGGGCTGTTTGCTCCAAACCAAAGCCTCTGCGAAAGGACAGCATTCCCCGAGAAATGTTTTGGGGGCTGCTGCTGCGTGCCTGAGCCCAGTCTCGCGGTGGGAGAAACCCGCATACAGCGAAAGCCCCTTTGCCTGGGCATCTCCCCTTGGAAAGCACAGCATTCGTTGGGAAATCAGAGTTGGGTTTGGGGATGCTGCTGCTGCTTGCCTAAGCGAGTCTCCGCAGCATGTTGGAAGATACCCGCATGGAGCGAAATCCTCTTTGCCCTAGCATCCTTTCTGCCTGAGAGAGAAGCATGGTTGCTCACGTCTGTCACCACGCTCCCCAGGAGCAAGTGTGGGGAAGGCACAGCACGCCGCCCCCGGGGAAGAGAAGGATCCCTTGGCCTTGGGGTCGGGAAACGCTCGGGAACAGGATAGCCTGCCGCGGCACGAAATGCAGGCCGGTGGCCAGACATGTGTCACCCGCTCCCTGTGCGGAGAGATGGAAGCCTGGCTGCTAAGGAGACATGAGGGGACGATTAGGCAGGGGCGCGTGCTCCACTCTAAGGAGTCTGGGCAGACGGCAGGCCTGTCCTGTGCCTCTGTTACCAAGGGGACACCATCTCCTTGGCCACCTGTCCCAAGGGCAGACTTGGGCTTGCCACCAGGTGCCATACACGGAACTCGCAGAAACAACCCCATGGAGAAACGAGCAGTCAGATGCCGTCTTCCACCAAGATGTGGCAGCATTGTGGGTGGCCGGGGTGTGCCGGGGAAAGAGTGGAGACAGTCCCCACTGTTCCCCATCCCAGTGCTCGGGCCTTGTGCAGGGATCCTGTTGCCTCCTCTCTCCTGTGGTGAAGGCACTGGCCTTGACCTCGAGTCTGCCCGAGCACCGGAGCAAAAGGCAAAGCCTTACCAGAGGCCTTTCCAGCCGCGACAGAGCGAACGACCAAAGCCTTGCTGAGGAAGCAGAAGCGAAGTGCGGTTTGCGCCAAGCTGAAAACCTCTGCGAAAGCATAGCAGTCGCTGGGAAATCAGAGTCGGTTCTTGGGCTGCTTTTGTTGCTTGCCTTAGCCTAGTATTCGCAGCACGATGGGAAAAACCCGCATAGAGCGAAAGCTTCTTGCCGGGGCATCCCCTCTGGGAAAGCACAGCATTCTCTGGGAAATCAGAGTCGGGTCTGTGGGATGCTGCCTGCTGCTTGCCGGAGCTAGTCTCCCCTGCACGGTGGAATAAACCCGCATGGGGCGAAATTCTCTTTGCCTGGGCTTCCGCTCTGCCTGAGAGAGAAGCGCGGTGGTGCCTGTGGAAAGAGCCTTAAGGAAAGGGACACATCTGTCACTGCAGAGCGAAGGAAGCCGGGCTGCTAAGGAGACACGAGGGGAAGATTAGGGCAGGGGAAAGGGCTCCACTCTGAGGAAAGAGTCTGGGCAGAAAGCATGCCTGTCCTGAGCCTTTGGGCCCAAGGAGACAGCAGCTCCTTGGCCACCTGACCGTTTTGGAGCCATGGGCTTGCCACCAGGCGCCTACCCTAAACTCGAGAAACAACTCCCAGAAAGACCTGGCCATCAGATGCCATCTTCCTCCGGGATGTAGAAGCTTGGAGGAGGCCCGGGTTTTAAGGGGAAGGAGTGGTGACAGTCCCCCAAAGCTCCCTATTCAGTGCACGGGCGGTGTGCAGGGATCCTGTCACCTCTCCTTTCCTGTCGGGAAAGCACAGGCCTAGTCCGCGAGTCGGCCTGAGCGCCAGAGTAAAAGGCCAAGCGATGCCTACACCGGGAGATGGTAGTGTGCATGGAGTGCCATCCTAGGCTATACGCGCTACTGCACGGTTGTGACTGTGTCTGCGTAGTTCGGCCTGGCAGGGTGAACCCAGGACGCGAACATGGAGCCAGGGAAAGCAAGGCCCAAGAGGCACCAGCTCTCCCGCAGCTCTTCTTCCCTGACGCGACAGAAGCCTTGCTGAGGAAGCAGTGGCGAAGGGCTGTTTGCTCCAAACCAAAGCCTCTGACAAAGGACAGCATTCCCCGAAAAATGTTTTGGGGGCTGCTGCTGCGTGCCTGAGCCCCATCTCGCGGTGGGAGAAACCAGCATACAGCGAAAGCCCCTTTGCCTTGACATCTCCCCTTGGAAAGCACAGCATTCGTTGGGAAATCAGAGTTGGGTTTGGGGATGCTGCTGCTGCTTGCCTAAGCGAGTCTCCGCAGCATGTTGTAAGATACCCGCATGGAGCGAAATCCTCTTTGCCCTAGCATCCTTTCTGCCTGAGAGGGAAGCATGGTTGCTCACGTCTGTCACCACGCTTCCCAGGAGCAAGTGTGGGGAAGGCACAGCACGCCGCCCCGAGGAAGAGAAGGATCCCTTGGCCTTGGGGTCGGGAAAAGCTCGGGAACAGGATAGCCTGCCGCGGCACGAAATGCAGGCCGTTGGCCAGACATGTGTCACCCGCTCCCTGTGCGGAGAGATGGAAGCCTGGCTGCTAAGGAGACATGAGGGGACGACTAGGGCAGGGGCGCGTGCTCCACTCTAAGGAGTCTGGGCAGAAGGCAGGCCTGTCCTGTGCCTCTGTTACCAAGGGGACAGCATCTCCTTGGCCACTGTCCCAAGGGCAGACTTGGGCTTGCCACCAGGTGCCATACCTGGAACTTGCAGAAACAACCTCAAGGAGAAACGGTCAGTCAGATGCCATCTTCCACCAAGATGTGGCAGCATTGTGGGTGACAGGGGGTGCGGCGGGGAAGGAGTGGAGACAGTCCCCCACAGTTCCCCATCCCAGTGCCCGGGCCGTGTGCAGGGATCCTGTTGCCTCCTCTCTCCTGTGGTGAAGGCACTGGCCTTGACCCCGAGTCTGCCCGAGCACCGGAGCAAAAGGCAAAGCCTTACCAGAGCAGGAGATGGAATTAGGAATAGAGTGCCATGCTAGGCCACGCACGCTGCTGCAGGGTTGTGACTGTGTCTGCCTAGTTCGGCTTAGCAAAGTGAAATCCGGGCGCGAGCATGGAGCCAGGGAAAGCAAGGCCCAAGAGGCAACAGCTCTCCCGCAGCTCTTCTTCCCTGACTCGACTGAAGCTTTGCTGAAAGCAGCGGCGAAGTGCTGTTCGCTCCAAAGCAAAGCCTCTGCGAAAGCACAGCATTCGCTGAGAAATGTTGTGCGGGCTGCTGCTGCTTCCCTGAGCCCAGTCTTGCGGTGGGAGAAACCCGCATACAGCGAAAGCCTCTTTGCCTGGGCCTCTCCCTTAGGAAAGCACAGCATTCGTTGGGAAATCAGAGTTGGGTTTGGGGATGCTGCTGCTGCTTGCCTGAGCGAGTCTCGGCAACATGGTGGAAGATACCCGCATGGAGCGAAATCCTCTTTGCCCTAGCATCCCCTCTGCCTGAGAGAGAAGCATGGTTGCACACGTCTGTCACCGCGCTCCCCAGGAGCAATTTTGGGGAAGGCACAGCACGCCGCCCCAGGGAAGAGAAGGATCCCTTGGCCTTGGGTCTAGAAACGCTCGGGAGTCAGAATAGCCTGCCGAGGCACGAACAGCAGGCCATGAGAAGACAAGTGTCCTCTACTCCCTGTGCGGAGATATTGAAGCCTGGCTGCTAAGGAGACATGAGGGGAAGACAAGGGCATGGGTGCGTGCTCCACTCTGAGGAAGGAGTCTGGGCAGAAGGCAGGCCTGTCCTGTGCCTCTTGTCCCAAGGGGAAAGCATCTCTTTGGCCACCTGTCCCAAGGGCAGACTTGGGCTTGCCACCAGGTGCCATACCCGGAACTCGCAGAAACAACCCCATGGAGAAACGTGCAGTCAGATGCCGTCTTCCACCAAGATATGGCAGCATTGTGGGTGGCCGGGGGTGTGCCGGGGAAAGAGTGGAGACAGTCCCCACCGTTCCCCATCCCAGTGCTCGGGCCCTGTGCAGGGATCCTGTCGCCTCTTCTCTCCTGTGGTGAAGGCACTGGCCTTGACCCCGTGTCTGCCCGAGCGCCGGAGCAAAAGGCAAAGCCTTACCTACGCCAGGAGATGGTAATAGGCATAGAGTGTCATGCTAGGCCACGCACGCTGCTGCAGGGTTGTGACTGTGTCTGCTTAGA
Source organism: Mustela nivalis (assembly GCF_964662115.1). Lineage (NCBI taxonomy): Eukaryota > Metazoa > Chordata > Mammalia > Carnivora > Mustelidae > Mustela > Mustela nivalis. Next base: position 117,539 of record NW_028135195.1, read on the forward strand.
TCGGCTTACCAAGGTAAACCCCGGGCGCGAACTTGGAGCCCGGGAAAACAAGGCCCAAGAGGCACAAGCTCTCCCGCGGCTCTTCTTTCCAGCCGCGACAGAGCGAACGACCAAAGCCTTGCTGAGGAAGCAGCAGCGAAGTGCGGTTTGCGCCAAGCTGAAAACCTCTGCGAAAGCATAGCAGTCGCTGGGAAATCAGAGTCGGTTCTGTGGGATGCTGCCTGCTGCTTGCCGGAGCTAGTCTCCACTGCACGGCGGAATAAACCCGCATGGAGCGAAATTTTCTTTGCCTGGGCTTCCGCTCTGCCTGAGAGAGAAGCGCGGTGGTGCCTGTGGAAAGAGCCTTAAGGAAAGGGACACATCTGTCACTGCAGAGCGAAGGAAGCCGGGCTGCTAAGGAGACACGAGGGGGAGATTAGGGCAGGGGAAAGGGCTCCACTCTGAGGAAGGAGTCTGGGCAGAAAGCATGCCTGTCCTGAGCCTTTGGGCCCAAGGAGACAGCAGCTCCTAGGCCACATGACCGTGGTGGAGCCATGGGCTTGCCACCAGGCGCCTACCCTAAACTCGAGAAACACTCCCAGAAAGACCTGGCCATCAGATGCCGTCTTCCTCCGGGATTTAGAAGCTTGGAGGAGGCCCGGGTTTTAAGGGGAAGGAGTGGTGACAGTCCCCCAAAGCTCCCTATTCAGTGCACGGGCGGTGTGCAGGGATCCTGTCACCTCTCCTTTCCTGTGGGGAAAGCACAGGCCTAGTCCGCGAGTCGGCCTGAGCGCCAGAGTAAAAGGCCAAGCGATGCCTACACCGGGAGATGGTAGTGTGCATGGAGTGCCATCCTAGGCTAAGCGCGCTACTGCACGGTTGTGACTGTGTCTGCGTAGTTCGGCCTGGCAGGGTGAACCCAGGACGCGAACATGGAGCCAGGGAAAGCAAGGCCGAAGAGGCACCAGCTCTCCCGCAGCTCTTCTTCCCTGACGCGACAGAAGCCTTGCTGAGGAAGCAGTGGCGAAGTGCTGTTTGCTCCAAACCAAAGCCTCTGCGAAAGGACAGCATTCCCCGAGAAATGTTTTGGGGGCTGCTGCTGCGTGCCTGAGCCCAGTCTCGCGGTGGGAGAAACCCGCATACAGCGAAAGCCCCTTTGCCTGGGCATCTCCCCTTGGAAAGCACAGCATTCGTTGGGAAATCAGAGTTGGGTTTGGGGATGCTGCTGCTGCTTGCCTAAGCGAGTCTCCGCAGCATGTTGGAAGATACCAGCATGGAGCGAAATCCTCTTTGCCCTAGCATCCTTTCTGCCTGAGAGAGAAGCATGGTTGCTCACGTCTGTCACCACGCTCCCCAGGAGCAAGTGTGGGGAAGGCACAGCACGCCGCCCCCGGGGAAGAGAAGGATCCCTTGGCCTTGGGGTCGGGAAACGCTCGGGAACAGGATAGCCTACCGCGGCACGAAATGCAGGCCGGTGGCCAGACATGTGTCACCCGCTCCCTGTGCGGAGAGATGGAAGCCTGGCTGCTAAGGAGACATGAGGGGACGACTAGGGCAGGGGCGCGTGCTCCACTCTAAGGAGTCTGGACAGAAGGCAGGCCTGTCCTGTGCCTCTGTTACCAAGGGGACACCATCTCCTTGGCCACCTGTCCCAAGGGCAGACTTGGGCTTGCCACCAGGTGCCATACCCGGAACTCGCAGAAACAACCCCTTGGAGAAACGTGCAGTCAGATGCCGTCTTCCACCAAGATGTGGCAGCATTGTGGGTGGCCGGGGTGTGCCGGGGAAAGAGTGGAGACAGTCCCCACTGTTCCCCATCCCAGTGCTCGGGCCTTGTGCAGGGATCCTGTAGCCTCCTCTCTCCTGTGGTGAAGGCACTGGCCTTGACCCCGAGTCTGCCCGAGCGCCAGAGCAAAAGGCAAAGCCTTACCTACGCCAGGAGATGGTAATAGCCATAGAGTGTCATGCTAGGCCACGCACGCTGCTGCAGGGTTGTGACTGTGTCTGCTTAGATCGGCTAAGCAAGGTGAACCCCGGGCGCGAACTTGGAGCCCAGGAAAACAAGGCCCAAGAGGCACCAGCTCTCCCGCGGCTCTTCTTTCCAGCCGCGACAGAGCGAACGACCAAAGCCTTGCTGAGGAAGCAGAAGCGAAGTGCGGTTTGCGCCAAGCTGAAAACCTCTGCGAAAGCATAGCAGTCGCTGGGAAATCAGAGTCGGTTCTGTGGGCTGCTTTTGTTGCTTGCCTTAGCCTAGTATTCGCAGCACGATGGGAAAAACCCGCATAGAGCGAAAGATTCTTGGCCGGGGCATCTCCTCTGGGAAAGCACAGCATTTTCTGGGAAATCAGAGTCGGGTCTGTGGGATGCAGCCTGCTGCTTGCCGGAGCTAGTCTCCCCTGCACGGTGGAATAAACCCGCATGGGGCGAAATTCTCTTTGCCTGGGCTTCCGCTCTGCCTGAGAGAGAAGCGCGGTGGTGCCTGTGGAAAGAGCCTTAAGGAAAGGGACACATCTGTCACTGCAGAGCGAAGGAAGCCGGGCTGCTAAGGAGACACGAGGGGAAGATTAGGGCAGGGGAAAGGGCTCCACTCTGAGGAAGGAGTCTGGGCAGAAAGCATGCCTGTCCTGAGCCTTTGGGCCCAAGGAGACAGCAGCTCCTTGGCCACCTGACCGTTTTGGAGCCATGGGCTTGCCACCAGGCGCCTACCCTAAACTCGAGAAACAACTCCCAGAAAGACCTGGCCAACAGATGCCGTCTTCCTCCGGGATGTAGAAGCTTGGAGGAGGCTCGGGTTTTAAGGGGAAGGAGTGGTGACAGTCCCACAAAGCTCCCTATTCAGTGCACGGGCGGTGTGCAGGGATCCTGTCACCTCTCCTTTCCTGTGGGGAAAGCACAGGCCTAGTCCGCGAGTCGGCCTGAGCGCCAGAGTAAAAGGCCAAGCGATGCCTACACCGGGAGATGGTAGTGTGCATGGAGTGCCATCCTAGGCTAAGCGCGCTACTGCACGGTTGCGACTGTGTCTGCGTAGTTCGGCCTGGCAGGGTTAATCCAGGACTCGAACATGAAGCCAGGGAAAGCAAGGCCCAAGAGGCACCAGCTCTCCCGCAGCTCTTCTTCCCTGACGCGACAGAAGCCTTGCTGAGGAAGCAGTGGCGAAGGGCTGTTTGCTCCAAACCAAAGCCTCTGAGAAAGGACAGCATTCCCCGAGAAATGTTTTGGGGGCTGCTGCTGCGTGCCTGAGCCCAGTCTCGCGGTGGGAGAAACCCGCATACAGCGAAAGCCCCTTTGCCTGGGCATCTCCCCTTGGAAAGCACAGCATTCGTTGGGAAATCAGAGTTGGGTTTGGGGATGCTGCTGCTGCTTGCCTAAGCGAGTCTCCGCAGCATGTTGGAAGATACCCGCATGGAGCGAAATCCTCTTTGCCCTAGCATCCTTTCTGCCTGAGAGAGAAGCATGGTTGCTCACGTCTGTCACCACGCTCCCCAGGAGCAAGTGTGGGGAAGGCACAGCACGCCGCCCCCGGGGAAGAGAAGGATCCCTTGGCCTTGGGGTCGGGAAACGCTCGGGAAGCAGAATAGCCTGCCGAGGCATGAACAGCAGGCCATGAGAAGACAAGTGTACTCTCCTCCCTGTGGGGAGAGATTGAAGCCTGGCTGCTAAGGAGACATGAGGGGAAGACAAGGGCATGGGTGCGTGCTCCACTCTGAGGAAGGAGTCTGGGCAGAAGGCAGGACTGTCCTGTGCCTCTTGTCCCAAGGGGAAAGCATCTCTTTGGCCACCTGTCCCAAGGGCCGACTTGGGCTTGCCAACCAGGTGCCATACCCGGAACTCGCAGAAACAACCCCATAGAGAAACGTGCAGTCAGATGCCATCTTCCACCAAGATATGGCAGCAATGTGGGTGGCCGGGGGTGTGCCCGGGAAAGAGTGGAGACAGTCCCCACCGTTCCCCATCCCAGTGCTCGGGCCCTGTGCAGGGATCCTGTCGCCTCTTCTCTCCTGTGGTGAAGGCACTGGCCTTGACCCCGAGTCTGCCCGAGCGCCGGAGCAAAAGGCAAAGCCTTACCTACGCCAGGAGATGGTAATAGGCATAGAGTGTCATGCTAGGCCATGCACGTTGCTGCAGGGTTGTGACTGTGTCTGCTTAGATCGGCTTAGCAAGGTGAACCCCGGGCGCGAACTTGGAGCCCGGGGAAACAAGGCCCAAGAGGCACCAGCTCTCCCGCGGCTCATCTTTCCAGCCGCGACAGAGCAAACGACCAAAGCCTTGCTGAGGAAGCAGCAGCGAAGTGCGGTTTGCGCCAAGCTGAAAACCTCTGCGAAAGCATACCAGTCACTGGGAAATCAGAGTCGTTTCTGTGGGATGCTGCCTGCTGCTTGCCGGAGCTAGTCTCCACTGCACGGTGGAATAAACCCGCATGGAGCGAAATCCTCTTTGCCTGGGCTTCCGCTCTTCCTGAGAGAGAAGCGCGGTGGTGCCTGTGGAAAGAGCCTTAAGGAAAGGGACATCTGTCACTGCAGAGCGAAGGAAGCCGGGCTGCTAAGGAGACACGAGGGGAAGATTAGGGCAGGGGAAAGGCTCCACTCTGAGGAAGGAGTCTGGGCAGAAAGCATGCCTGTCCTGAGCCTTTGGGCCCAATGAGACAGCAGCTCCTTGGCCACCTGACCGTGGTGGAGCCATGGGCTTGCCAGAGGCGCCTACCCTAAACTCGAGAAACAACTCCCAGAAAGACCTGGCCATCAGATGCCATCTTCCTCCGGAATGTAGAAGCTTGGAGGAGGCCCGGGTTTTAAGGGGAAGGAGTGGTGACAGTCCCCCAAAGCTCCCTATTCAGTGCACGGGCGGTGTGCAGGGATCCTGTCACCTCTCCTTTCCTGTCGGGAAAGCACAGGCCTAGTCCGCGAGTCGGCCTGAGCGCCAGAGTAAAAGGCCAAGCGATGCCTACACCGGGAGATGGTAGTGTGCATGGAGTGCCATCCTAGGCTAAACGCGCTACTGCACGGTTGTGACTGTGTCTGCGTAGTTCGGCCTGGCAGGGTGAACCCAGGACGCGAACATGGAGCCAGGGAAAGCAAGGCCCAAGAGGCACCAGCTCTCCCGCAGCTCTTCTTCCCTGACGCGACAGAAGCCTTGCTGAGGAAGCAGTGGCGAAGGGCTGTTTGCTCCAAACCAAAGCCTCTGCGAAAGGACAGCATTCCCCGAGAAATGTTTTGGGGGCTGCTGCTGCGTGCCTGAGCCCAGTCTCGCGATGGGAGAAACCCGCATACAGGGAAATCCCCTTTGCCTGAGCATCTCCCCTTGGAAAGCAGAGCATTCGTTGGGAAATCAGAGTTGGGTTTGGGGATGCTGCTGCTGCTTGCCTAAGCGAGTCTCCGCAGCATGTTGTAAGATACCCGCATGGAGCGAAATCCTCTTTGCCCTAGCATCCTTTCTGCCTGAGAGAGAAGCATGGTTGCTCACGTCTGTCACCACGCTCCCCAGGAGCAAGTGTGGGTAAGGCACAGCACGCCGCCCCCGGGGAAGAGAACGATCCCTTGGCCTTGGGGTCGGGAAACGCTCGTGAAGCAGAATAGCCTGCCGAGGCATGAACAGCAGGCCATGAGAAGACAAGTGTCCTCTCCTCCCTGTGGGGAGAGATTGAAGCCTGGCTTCTAAGGAGACATGAGGGGAAGACAAGGGCATGGGTGCGTGCTCCACTCTGAGGAAGGAGTCTGGGCAGAAGGCAGGCCTGTCCTGTGCCTCTTGTCCCAAGGGGAAAGCATCTCTTTGGCCACCTGTCCCAAGGGCAGACTTGGGCTTGCCAACCAGGTGCCATACCCGGAACTCGCAGAAACAACCCCATAGAGAAACGTGCAGTCAGATGCCATCTTCCACCAAGATATGGCAGCATTGTGGGTGGCCGGGGGTGTGCCGGGGAAAGAGTGGAGACAGTCCCCACCGTTCCCCATCCCAGTGCTCGGGCCCTGTGCAGGGATCCTGTCGCCTCTTCTCTCCTGTGGTGAAGGCACTGGCCTTGACCCCGAGTCTGCCCGAGCGCCGGAGCAAAAGGCAAAGCCTTACCTACGCCAGGAGATGGTAATAGGCATAGAGTGTCATGCTAGGCCACGCACGCTGCTGCAGGGTTGTGACTGTGTCTGCTTAGATGGGCTTAGCAAGGTGAACCCCGGGCGCGAACTTGGAGCCCGGGGAAACAAGGCCCAAGAGGCACCAGCTCTCCCGCGGCTCATCTTTCCAGCCGCGACAGAGCAAACGACCAAAGCCTTGCTGAGGAAGCAGCAGCGAAGTGCGGTTTGCGCCAAGCTGAAAACCTCTGCGAAAGCATAGCAGTCGCTGGGAAATCAGAGTCGGTTCTGTGGGATGCTGCCTGCTGCTTGCCGGAGCTAGTCTCCACTGCACGGTGGAATAAACCCGCATGGAGCGAAATCCTCTTTGCCTGGGCTTCCGCTCTTCCTGAGAGAGAAGCGCGGTGGTGCCTGTGGAAAGAGCCTTAAGGAAAGGGACACATCTGTCACTGCAGAGCGAAGGAAGCCGGGCTGCTAAGGAGACACGAGGGGAAGATTAGGGCAGGGGAAAGGCTCCACTCTGAGGAAGGAGTCTGGCCAGAATGCATGCCTGTCCTGAGCCTTTGGGCCCAAGGAGACAGCAGATCCTTGGCCACCTGACCGTGATGGAGCCATGGGCTTGCCACCAGGCGCCTACGCTAAACTCGAGCAACAACTCCCAGAAAGACCTGGCCATCAGATGCCGTCTTCCTCCGGGATGTAGAAGCTTGGAGGAGGCCCGGGTTTTAAGGGGAAGGAGTGGTGACAGTCCCCCAAAGCTCCCTATTCAGTGCACGGGCGGTGTGCAGGGATCCTGTCACCTCTCCTTTCCTATGGGGAAAGCACAGGCCTAGTCCGCGAGTCGGCCTGAGCGCCAGAGTAAAAGGCCAAGCGATGCCTACACCGGGAGATGGTAGTGTGCATGGAGTGCCATCCTAGGCTAAACGCGCTACTGCACGGTTGTGACTGTGTCTGCGTAGTTCGGCCTGGCAGGGTGAACCCAGGACGCGAACATGGAGCCAGGGAAAGCAAGGCCCAAGAGGCACCAGCTCTCCCGCAGCTCTTCTTCCCTGACGCGACAGAAGCCTTGCTGAGGAAGCAGTGGCGAAGTGCTGTTTGCTCCAAACCAAAGCCTCTGACAAAGGACAGCATTCCCCGAAAAATGTTTTGGGGGCTGCTGCTGCGTGCCTGAGCCCCATCTCGCGGTGGGAGAAACCCGCATACAGCGAAAGCCCCTTTGCCTTGGCATCTCCCCTTGAAAAGCACAGCATTCGTTGGGAAATCAGAGTTGGGTTTGGGGATGCTGCTGCTGCTTGCCTAAGCGAGTCTCCGCAGCATGTTGGAAGATACCCGCATGGAGCGAAATCCTCTTTGCCCTAGCATCCTTTCTGCCTGAGAGAGAAGCATGGTTGCTCAAGTCTGTCACCACGCTTCCCAGGAGCAAGTGTGGGGAAGGCACAGCACGCCGCCCCCGGGGAAGAGAAGGATCCCTTGGCCTTGGGGTCGGGAAACACTCGGGAACAGGATAGCCTGCCGCGGCACGAAATGCAGGCCGTTGGCCAGACATGTGTCACCCGCTCCCTGTGCGGAGAGATGGAAGCCTGGCTGCTAAGGAGATATGAGGGGACGACTAGGGCAGGGGCGCGTGCTCCACTCTAAGGAGTCTGGGCAGAAGGCAGGCCTGTCCTGTGCCTCTGTTACCAAGGGGACAGCATCTCCTTGGCCACTGTCCCAAGGGCAGACTTGGGCTTGCCACCAGGTGCCATACCTGGAACTTGCAGAAACAACCTCAAGGAGAAACGGTCAGTCAGATGCCATCTTCCACCAAGATGTGGCAGCATTGTGGGTGACAGGGGGTGCGGCGGGGAAGGAGTGGAGACAGTCCCCCACAGTTCCCCATCCCAGTGCCCGGGCCGTGTGCAGGGATCCTGTTGCCTCCTCTCTCCTGTGGTGAAGGCACTGGCCTTGACCCCGAGTCTGCCCGAGCACCGGATCAAAAGGCAAAGCCTTACCAGAGCAGGAGATGGAATTAGGAATAGAGTGCCATGCTAGGCCACGCACGCTGCTGCAGGGTTGTGACTGTGTCTGCCTAGTTCGGCTTAGCAAAGTGAAATCCGGGCGCGAACATGGAGCCAGGGAAAGCAAGGCCCAAGAGGCAACAGCTCTCCCGCAGCTCTTCTTCCCTGACTCGACTGAAGCTTTGCTGAGGAAGCAGCGGCGAAGTGCTGTTCGCTCCAAAGCAAAGCCTCTGCGAAAGCACAGCATTCGCTGAGAAATGTTGTGCGGGCTGCTGCTGCTTCCCTGAGCCCAGTCTTGCGGTGGGAGAAACCCGCATACAGCGAAAGCCTCTTTGCCTGGGCCTCTCCCTTAGGAAAGCACAGCATTCGTTGGGAAATCAGAGTTGGGTTTGGGGATGCTGCTGCTGCTTGCCTGAGCGAGTCTCGGCAACATGGTGGAAGATACCCGCATGGAGCGAAATCCTCTTTGCCCTAGCATCCCCTCTGCCTGAGAGAGAAGCATGGTTGCACACGTCTGTCACCGCGCTCCCCAGGAGCAATTTTGGGGAAGGCACAGCACGCCGCCCCAGGGAAGAGAAGGATCCCTTGGCCTTGGGTCTAGAAACGCTCGGGAGTCAGAATAGCCTGCCGAGGCACGAACAGCAGGCCATGAGAAGACAAGTGTCCTCTACTCCCTGTGCGGAGAGATTGAAGCCTGGCTGCTAAGGAGACATGAGGGGAAGACAAGGGCATGGGTGCGTGCTCCACTCTGAGGAAGGAGTCTGGGCAGAAGGCAGGCCTGTCCTGTGCCTCTTGTCCCAAGGGGAAAGCATCTCTTTGGCCACCTGTCCCAAGGGCAGACTTGGGCTTGCCACCAGGTGCCATACCCGGAACTCGCAGAAACAACCCCATGGAGAAACGTGCAGTCAGATGCCGTCTTCCACCAAGATATGGCAGCATTGTGGGTGGCCGGGGGTGTGCCGGGGAAAGAGTGGAGACAGTCCCCACCGTTCCCCATCCCAGTGCTCGGGCCCTGTGCAGGGATCCTGTCGCCTCTTCTCTCCTGTGGTGAAGGCACTGGCCTTGACCCCGTGTCTGCCCGAGCGCCGGAGCAAAAGGCAAAGCCTTACCTACGCCAGGAGATGGTAATAGGCATAGAGTGTCATGCTAGGCCACGCACGCTGCTGCAGGGTTGTGACTGTGTCTGCTTAGATCGGCTTACCAAGGTAAACCCCGGGCGCGAACTTGGAGCCCGGGAAAACAAGGCCCAAGAGGCACAAGCTCTCCCGCGGCTCTTCTTTCCAGCCGCGACAGAGCGAACGACCAAAGCCTTGCTGAGGAAGCAGCAGCGAAGTGCGGTTTGCGCCAAGCTGAAAACCTCTGCGAAAGCATAGCAGTCGCTGGGAAATCAGAGTCGGTTCTGTGGGATGCTGCCTGCTGCTTGCCGGAGCTAGTCTCCACTGCACGGTGGAATAAACCCGCATGGAGCGAAATCCTCTTTGCTTGGGCTTCCGCTCTGCCTGAGAGAGAAGCGCGGTGGTGCCTGTGGAAAGAGCCTTAAGGAAAGGGACACATCTGTCACTGCAGAGCGAAGGAAGCCGGGCTGCTAAGGAGACACGAGGGGAAGATTAGGGCAGGGGAAAGGGCTCCACTCTGAGGAAGGAGTCTGGGCAGAAAGCATGCCTGTCCTGAGCCTTTGGGCCCAAGGAGACAGCAGCTCCTAGGCCACATGACCGTGGTGGAGCCATGGGCTTGCCACCAGGCGCCTACCCTAAACTCGAGAAACAACTCCCAGAAAGACCTGGCCATCAGATGCCGTCTACCTCCGGGATGTAGAAGCTTGGAGGAGGCCCGGGTTTTAAGGGGAAGGAGTGGTGACAGTCCCCCAAAGCTCCCTATTCAGTGCACGGGCGGTGTGCAGGGATCCTGTCACCTCTCCTTTCCTGTGACAGGCCTAGTCCGCGAGTCGGCCTGAGTGCCAGAGTAAAAGGCCAAGCGATGCCTACACCGGGAGATGGTAGTGTGCATGGAGTGCCATCCTAGGCTAAGCGCGCTACTGCACGGTTGTGACTGTGTCTGCTTAGTTCGGCCTGGCAGGGTGAACCCAGGACGCGAACATGGAGCCAGGGAAAGCAAGGCCCAAGAGGCACCAGCTCTCCCGCAGCTCTTCTTCCCTGACGCGACAGAAGCCTTGCTGAGGAAGCAGTGGCGAAGTGCTGTTTGCTCCAAACCAAAGCCTCTGCGAAAGGACAGCATTCCCCGAGAAATGTTTTGGGGGCTGCTGCTGCGTGCCTGAGCCCAGTCTCGCGGTGGGAGAAACCCGCATACAGCGAAAGCCCCTTTGCCTGGGCATCTCCCCTTGGAAAGCACAGCATTCGTTGGGAAATCAGAGTTGGGTTTGGGGATGCTGTTGCTGCTTGCCTAAGCGAGTCTCCGCAGCATGTTGGAAGATACCAGCATGGAGCGAAATCCTCTTTGCCCTAGCATCCTTTCTGCCTGAGAGAGAAGCATGGTTGCTCACGTCTGTCACCACGCTCCCCAGGAGCAAGTGAGGGGAAGGCACAGCTCGCCGCCCCCGGGGAAGAGAAGGATCCCTTGGCCTTGGGGTCGGGAAACACTCGGGAACAGGATAGCCTGCCGCGGCACGAAATGCAGGCCGGTGGCCAGACATGTGTCACCCGCTCCCTGTGCGGAGAGATGGAAGCCTGGCTGCTAAGGAGACATGAGGGGACGACTAGGGCAGGGGCGCGTGCTCCACTCTAAGGAGTCTGGGCAGAAGGCAGGCCTGTCCTGTGCCTCTGTTACCAAGGGGACAGCATCTCCTTGGCCACCTGTCCCAAGGGCAGACTTGGGCTTGCCACCAGGTGCCATACCTGGAACTTGCAGAAACAACCCCATGGAGAAACGGTCAGTCAGATGCCATCTTCCACCAAGATGTGGCAGCATTGTGGGTGACAGGGGGTGCGGCGGGGAAGGAGTGGAGACAGTCCCCCACAGTTCCCCATCCCAGTGCCCGGGCCGTGTGCAGGGATCCTGTTGCCTCCTCTCTCCTGTGGTGAAGGCACTGGCCTTGACCCCGAGTCTGCCCGAGCACCGGATCAAAAGGCAAAGCCTTACCAGAGCAGGAGATGGAATTAGGAATAGAGTGCCATGCTAGGCCACGCACGCTGCTGCAGGGTTGTGACTGTGTCTGCCTAGTTCGGCTTAGCAAAGTGAAATCCGGGCGCGAACATGGAGCCAGGGAAAGCAAGGCCCAAGAGGCAACAGCTCTCCCGCAGCTCTTCTTCCCTGACTCGACTGAAGCTTTGCTGAGGAAGCAGCGGCGAAGTGCTATTCGCTCCAAACCAAAGCCTCTGCGAAAGCACAGCATTCGCTGAGAAATGTTGTGCGGGCTGCTGCTGCTTCCCTGAGCCCAGTCTTGCGGTGGGAGAAACCCGCATACAGCGAAAGCCTCTTTGCCTGGGCCTCTCCCTTAGGAAAGCACAGCATTCGTTGGGAAATCAGAGTTGGGTTTGGGGATGGGTATCTTCCACCATGTTGCCGAGACTAGCTCAGGCAAGCAGCAGCAGCATCCCCAAACACAACTCTGATTTCCCAATGAATGCTGTGCTTTCCTAAGGGAGAGGTCCAGGCAAAGAGGCTTTCGCTGTATGCGGGTTTCTCCCACCGCGAGACTGGGCTCAGGGAAGCAGCAGCAGGCCTGACAACATTTCTCAGCGAATGCTGTGCTTTCGCAGAGGCTTTGGTTGGAGCGAACCGCACTTCGCTGCTGCTTCCTCAGCAAGGCTTTGGTCGTTCGCTCTTTCGCAGAAGGGACGAAGAGCCGCGGGAGAGCTGGTGCCTCTTGGGCCTTGCTTTCGCGGGCTCCAAGTTCGCGCCTGGGTTTCACTTTGCTAAGCCGAACTAGGCAGACACAGTCACAACCCTGCAGCAGCGTGCGTGGCCTAGCATGGCACTCTATGCCTAATTCCATCTCCTGGCCTAGGTAAGGCTTTGCCTTTTGCTCCGGCGCTCGGGCAGACTCGGGGTCGAGGCAAGTGCCTTCACCACAGGAGAGAAGAGGCAACAGAATCCCTGCACACGGCCCGGGCACTGGGATGGGGAACTGTGGGGGACTGTCTCCACTCCTTCCCCGCCGCACCCCCTGTCTGCTATAATGCTGCCACATCTTGGTGGAAGATGGCATCTGACTGACCGTTTCTCCATGGGGTTGTTTCTGCAAGTTCCAGGTATGGCACCTGGTGGCAAGCCCAAATCTGCCCTTGGGACAGGTGGCCAAAGAGATGCTTTCCCCTTGGGACAAGAGGCACAGGACAGGCCTGCCTTCTGCCCAGACTCCTTCCTCAGAGTGGAGCACGCAACCCTGCCTAGTCATCCCCTCATGTCTCCTTAGCAGCCAGGCTCCCATCTCTCCGCACACGGAGCGGGTGACACATGTCTGGCCACCGGCCTGCATTTCGTGCCGCGGAAGGCTATCCTGTCCCGAGCGTTTCCCGACCCCAAGGCCAAGGGATCCTTCTCTTCCCCGGGGGCGGCGTGCTGTGCCTTCCCCACACTTGCTCCTGGGGAGCGTGGTGACAGACGTGAGCAACCATGCTTCTCTCTCAGGCAGAAAGGATGCTAGGGCAAAGAGGATTTCGCTCCATGCGGGTATCTTCCAACATGCTGCGGAGACTCGCTTAGGCAAGCAGCAACAGCATCCCCAAACCCAACTCTGATTTCCCAACGAATGCTGTGCTTTCCAAGGGGAGATGCCCAGGCAAAGGGGCTTTCGCTTTATGCGGGTTTCTCCCACTGCGAGACTGGGCTCAGGCACGCAGCAGCAGCCCCCAAAACATTTCTCGGGGAATGCTGTGCTTTCGCAGAGGCTTTGGTTTGGAGCAAACAGCACTTCGCCACTGCTTCCTCAGCAAGGCTTCTGTCGAGTCAGGGAAGAAGAGCTGCGGGAGAGCTGGTGCCTCTTGGGCCTTGCTTTCCCTGGCTCCATGTTCGCGTCCTGGGTTCACCCTGCCAGGCCGAACTAAGCAGACACAGTCACAACCGTGCAGTAGCGCGCTTAGCCTAGGATGGCACTCCATGCACACTACCATCTCCCGGTGTAGGCATCGCTTGGCCTTTTACTCTGGCGCTCAGGCCGACTCGCGGACTAGGCCTGTCACAGGAAAGGAGAGGTGACAGGATCCCTGCACACCGCCCGCGCACTGAATAGGGAGCTTTGGGGGACTGTCACCACTCCTTCCCCTTAAAACCCGGGCCTCCTCCAAGCTTCTACATCCCGGAGGAAGACGGCATCTGATGGCCAGGTCTTTCTGGGAGTTGTTTCTCGAGTTTAGGGTAGGCGCCTGGTGGCAAGCCCATGGCTCCACCACGGTCAGGTGGCCAAGGAGCTGCTGTCTCCTTGGGCCCAAAGGCTCAGGACAGGCATGCTTTCTGCCCAGACTCCTTCCTCAGAGTGGAGCCCTTTCCCCTGCCCTAATCTTCCCCTCGTGTCTCCTTAGCAGCCCGGCTTCCTTCGCTCTGCAGTGACAGATGTGTCCCTTTCCTTAAGGCTCTTTCCACAGGCACCACCGCGCTTCTCTCTCAGGCAGAGCGGATGCCCAGGCAAAGAGAATTTCGCCCCATGCGGGTTTATTCCACTGTGCAGGGGAGACTAGCTCCGGCAAGCAGCAGGCAGCATCCCACAGACCCGACTCTGATATCGCAAAGAATGCTGTGCTTTCCCAGAGGGGATGCCCCGGCAAAGAAGCTTTCGCTCTATGCGGGTTTTCCCCATCGTGCTGCGAATACTAGGCTAAGGCAAGCAACAAAAGCAGCCCACAGAACCGACTCTGATTTCCCAGCGACTGCTATGCTTTCGCAGAGGTTTTCAGCTTGGCGCAAACCGCACTTCGCTTCTGCTTCCTCAGCAAGGCTTTGGTCGTTCCCTCTGTCGTGGCAGGAAAGAAGTGTCGCGGGAGAGCTGGTGCCTCTTGGGCCTTGTTTTCCAGGGCTCCATGTTCGTGCCCGGGGTTCACCTTGCTAAGCCGAACTAAGCAGACACAGTCACTACCCTGCAACAGCGTGCGTGGCCTAGCATGACACTCTATGCCTATTACCATCTCCTGGCGTAGGTAAGGCTTTGCCTTTTGCTCCGCGCTCGGGCAGACTCGGGGTCAAGGCCAGTGCCTTCACCACAGGAGAGAGGAGGCAACAGGATCCCTGCACAGGGCCCGAGCACTGGGATGGGGAACGGTGGGGACTGTCTCCACTCTTTCCCCGGCACACCCCGGCCACCCACAATGCTGCCACAACTTGGTGGAAGAGGGCATCTGACTGCACGTTTCTCCATGGGGTTGTTTCTGCGAGTTCCGAGTATGGCACCTGGTGTCAAGCCCAAGTCTGCCCTTGGGACAGGTGGCCAAAAAAATGCTTTCCCTTTGGGACAAGAGGCACAGGACAGGCCTGCCTTCTGCCCAGACTCCTTCCTCAGAGTGGAGCACGCACCCATGCCCTTCTCTTCCCCTCATGTCTCCTTAGCAGCCAGGCTTCAATCTCTCCGCACAGTGAGCAGAGGACACTTGTCTTCTCATGGCCTGCTGTTCGTGCCTCGGCAGGCTATTCTGCTTCCCGAGCGTTTCTAGACCCCAAGGCCAAGGGATCCTTCTCTTCCCCGGGGGCTGCGTGCTGTGCCTTCCACAAAATTGCTCCTGGGGAGCGCGTTGACAGACGTGTGCAACCATGCTTCTCTCTCAGGCAGAAAGGATGCTAGGGCAAAGAGGATTTTGCTCCATGCGGGTATCTTCCAACATGCTGCGGAGACTCGCTTAGGCAAGCAGCAGCAGCCTCCCCAAACCCAAATCTGATATCCTGTCGCCTCTTCTCTCCTGTGGTGAATGCACTGGCCTAGACCCCGATTCTGCCGAGCGCCGGAGCAAAAGGCAAAGCCTTACCTACGCCAGGAGATGGTAATAGGCATAGAGTGTCATGCTAGGCCACGCACGCTGCTGCAGGGTTGTGACTGTGTCTGCTTATTTCGGCTTAGCAAGGTGAACCCCGGGCGCGAACTTGGAGCCCGGGAAAACAAGGCTGTGACAGAGCGAACGACCAAAGCCTTGCTGAGGAAGCAGAAGCGAAGTGCGGTTTGCGCGAAGCTGAAAACCTCTGCGAAAGCATAGCAGTCGCTGTGAAATCAGAGTCGGTTCTGTGGGCTGCTTTTGTTGCTTGCCTTAGCCGAGTATTCGCAGCACGAAGGGAGAAACCCGCATGGAGCGAAATTCTCTTTGCCTGGGCATCCGCTCTGCCTGAGAGAGAAGCGCGGTGGTGCCTGTGGAAAGAGCCTTAAGGAAAGGGACACATCTGTCACTGCAGAGCGAAGGAAGCCGGGCTGCTAAGGAGACACGAGGGGAAGATTAGGGAAGGGGAAAGGGCTCCACTCTGAGGAAGGAGTCTGGGCAGAAAGCATGCCTGTCCTGAGCCTTTGGGCCCAAGGAGACAGCAGCTCCTTGGCCACCTGACCGTGGTGGAGCCATGGGCTTGCCACCAGGCGCCTACCCTAAACTCGAGAAACAACTCCCAGAAAGACCTGGCCATCAGATGCCGTCTTCCTCCGGGATGTAGAAGCTTGGAGGAGGCCCGGGTTTTAAGGGGAAGGAGTGGTGACAGTCCCCCAAAGCTCCCTATTCAGTGCACGGGCGGTGTGCAGGGATCCTGTCACCTCTCCTTTCCTGTGGGGAAAGCACAGGCCTAGTCCGCGAGTCGGCCTGAGTGCCAGAGTAAAAGGCCAAGCGATGCCTACACCGGGAGATGGTAGTGTGCATGGAGTGCCATCCTAGGCTAAGCGCGCTACTGCACGGTTGTGACTGTGTCTGCTTAGTTCGGCCGGGCAGGGTGAACCCAGGACGCGAACATGGAGCCAGGGAAAGCAAGGCCCAAGAGGCACCAGCTCTCCCGCAGCTCTTCTTCCCTGACGCGACAGAAGCCTTGCTGAGGAAGCAGTGGCGAAGGGCTGTTTGCTCCAAACCAAAGCCTCTGCGAAAGCACAGCATTCCCCGAGAAATGTTTTGGGGGCTGCTGCTGCGTGCCTGAGCCCAGTCTCGCGGTGGGAGAAACCCGCATACAGCGAAAGCCCCTTTGCCTGGGCATCTCCCCTTGGAAAGCACAGCATTCGTTGGGAAATCAGAGTGGGGTTTGGGGATGCTGCTGCTGCTTGCCTAAGCGAGTCTCCGCAGCATGTTGGAAGATACCAGCATGGAGCGAAATCCTCTTTGCCCTAGCATCCTTTCTGCCTGAGAGAGAAGCATGGTTGCTCACGTCTGTCACCACGCTCCCCAGGAGCAAGTGAGGGGAAGGCACAGCACGCCGCCCCCGGGGAAGAGAAGGATCCCTTGGCCTTGGGGTCGGGAAACACTCGGGAACAGGATAGCCTGCCGCGGCACGAAATGCAGGCCGGTGGCCAGACATGTGTCACCCGCTCCCTGTGCGGAGAGATGGAAGCCTGGCTGCTAAGGAGACATGAGGGGACGACTAGGGCAGGGGCGCGTGCTCCACTCTAAGGAGTCTGGGCAGAAGGCAGGCCTGTCCTGTGCCTCTGTTACCAAGGGGACAGCATCTCCTTGGCCACCTGTCCCAAGGGCAGACTTGGGCTTGCCACCAGGTGCCATACCTGGAACTTGCAGAAACAACCCCATGGAGAAACGGTCAGTCAGATGCCATCTTCCACCAAGATGTGGCAGCATTGTGGGTGACAGGGGGTGCGGCGGGGAAGGAGTGGAGACAGTCCCCCACAGTTCCCCATCCCAGTGCCCGGGCCGTGTGCAGGGATCCTGTTGCCTCCTCTCTCCTGTGGTGAAGGCACTGGCCTTGACCCCGAGTCTGCCCGAGCACCGGATCAAAAGGCAAAGCCTTACCAGAGCAGGAGATGGAATTAGGAATAGAGTGCCATGCTAGGCCACGCACGCTGCTGCAGGGTTGTGACTGTGTCTGCCTAGTTCGGCTTAGCAAAGTGAAATCCGGGCGCGAACATGGAGCCAGGGAAAGCAAGGCCCAAGAGGCAACAGCTCTCCCGCAGCTCTTCTTCCCTGACTCGACTGAAGCTTTGCTGAGGAAGCAGCGGCGAAGTGCTGTTCGCTCCAAACCAAAGCCTCTGCGAAAGCACAGCATTCGCTGAGAAATGTTGTGCGGGCTGCTGCTGCTTCCCTGAGCCCAGTCTTGCGGTGGGAGAAACCCGCATACAGCGAAAGCCTCTTTGCCTGGGCCTCTCCCTTAGGAAAGCACATCATTCGTTGGGAAATCAGAGTTGGGTTTGGGGATGCTGCTGCTGCTTGCCTGAGCGAGTCTCGGCAACATGGTGGAAGATACCCGCATGGAGCGAAATCCTCTTTGCCCTAGCATCCCCTCTGCCTGAGAGAGAAGCATGGTTGCACACGTCTGTCACCCGCTCCCCAGGAGCAATTTTGGGGAAGGCACAGCACGCCGCCCCAGGGAAGAGAAGGATCCCGTGGCCTTGGGTCTGGAAAGCTCAGGAGTCAGAATAGCCTGCCAAGGCACGAACAGCAGGCCACGAGAAGACAAGTGTCCTCTACTCCCTGTGCGGAGAGATTGAAGCCTGGCTGCTAAGGAGACATGAGGGGACGACAAGGGCAAGGGTGCATGCTCCACTCTGTGGAAGGAGTCTGGGCAAAAGGCAGGCCTGTCCTGTGCCTCTGGTCCCAAGGGGAAAGCATCTCCTTGGCCACCTGTCCCAAGGGCAGACTTGGGCTTGCCACCAGGTGCCATACCCGGAACTCGCAGAAACAACCCCATGGAGAAACGTGCAGTCAGATGCCCTCTTCCACCAAGATGTGGCAGCATTGTGGGTGGCCGGGGTGTGCCGGGGAAAGAGTGGAGACAGTCCCCACTGTTCCCCATCCCAGTGCTTGTGCCCTGTGCAGGGATCCTGTTGCCTCCTCTCTCCTGTTTTGAAGGCACTGGCCTTGACCCCGAGTCTGCCCAAGCGCCGAAGCAAAAGGCAAAGCCTTACCTATGCCAGGAGATGGTAATAGGCATAGAGTGTCATGCAGGCCACGCACGCTGCTGCAGGGTTGTGACTGTGTCTGCTTAGTTTGGCTTAGCAAGGTGAACCCGGGGCGCGAACTTGGAGCCCGGGAAAACAAGGCCCAAGAGGCACCAGCTCTTCCGCGGCTCTTCTTTCCTGCCGCGACAGAGCGAACGACCAAAGCCTTGCTGAGGAAGAAGAAGCGAAGTGCGGTTTGCGCCAAGCTGAAAACCTCTGCGAAAGCATAGCAGTCGCTGGGAAATCACAGTCGGTTCTGTGGGCTGCTTTTGTTGCTTGCCTTAGCCTAGTATTCGCAGCACGATGGGAAAAACCGCATAGAGCGAAAGCTTCTTTGCCGGGGCATCCCCTCTGGGAAAGCACAGCATTCTTTGCGATATCAGAGTCGGGTCTGTGGGATGCTGCCTGCTGCTTGCCGGAGCTAGTCTCCACTGCACGGTGGAATAAACCCGCATGGGGCGAAATTCTCTTTGCCTGGGCATCCGCTCTGCCTGAGAGAGAAGCGCGGTGGTGCCTGTGGAAAGAGCCTTAAGGAAAGGGACACATCTGTCACTGCAGAGCGAAGGAAGCCGGGCTGCTAAGGAGACACGAGGGGAAGATTAGGGCAGGGGAAAGGGCTCCACTCTGAGGAAGGAGTCTGGGCAGAAAGCATGCCTGTCCTGAGCCTTTGGGCCCAAGGAGACAGCAGCTCCTTGGCCACCTGACGGTGGTGGAGCCATGGGCTTGCCACCAGGCGCCTACCCTAAACTCGAGAAACAACTCCCAGAAAGACCTGGCCATCAGATGCCATCTTCCTCCGGGATGTAGAAGCTTGGAGGAGGCCCGTGTTTTAAGGGGAAGGAGTGGTGACAGTCCCCCAAAGCTCCCTATTCAGTGCACGGGCGGTGTGCAGTGATCCTGTCACCTCTCCTTTCCTGTGGGGAAAGCACAGGCCTAGTCCGCGAGTCGGCCTGAGCGCCAGAGTAAAAGGCCAAGCGATGCCTACACCGGGAGATGGTAGTGTGCATGGAGTGCCATCCTAGGCTAAGCGCGCTACTGCACGGTTGTGACTGTGTCTGCTTAGTTCGGCCTGGCAGGGTGAACCCAGGACGCGAACATGGAGCCAGGGAAAGCAAGGCCCAAGAGGCACCAGCTCTCCCGCAGCTCTTCTTCCCTGACGCGACAGAAGCCTTGCTGAGGAAGCAGTGGCGAAGTGCTGTTTGCTCCAAACCAAAGCCTCTGCGAAAGGACAGCATTCCCCGAGAAATGTTTTGGGGGCTGCTGCTGCGTGCCTGAGCCCAGTCTCGCGGTGGGAGAAACCCGCATACAGCGAAAGCCCCTTTGCCTGGGCATCTCCCCTTGGAAAGCACAGCATTCGTTGGGAAATCAGAGTTGGGTTTGGGGATGCTGTTGCTGCTTGCCTAAGCGAGTCTCCGCAGCATGTTGGAAGATACCAGCATGGAGCGAAATCCTCTTTGCCCTAGCATCCTTTCTGCCTGAGAGAGAAGCATGGTTGCTCACGTCTGTCACCACGCTCCCCAGGAGCAAGTGAGGGGAAGGCACAGCTCGCCGCCCCCGGGGAAGAGAAGGATCCCTTGGCCTTGGGGTCGGGAAACACTCGGGAACAGGATAGCCTGCCGCGGCACGAAATGCAGGCCGGTGGCCAGACATGTGTCACCCGCTCCCTGTGCGGAGAGATGGAAGCCTGGCTGCTAAGGAGACATGAGGGGACGACTAGGGCAGGGGCGCGTGCTCCACTCTAAGGAGTCTGGGCAGAAGGCAGGCCTGTCCTGTGCCTCTGTTACCAAGGGGACAGCATCTCCTTGGCCACCTGTCCCAAGGGCAGACTTGGGCTTGCCACCAGGTGCCATACCTGGAACTTGCAGAAACAACCCCATGGAGAAACGGTCAGTCAGATGCCATCTTCCACCAAGATGTGGCAGCATTGTGGGTGACAGGGGGTGCGGCGGGGAAGGAGTGGAGACAGTCCCCCACAGTTCCCCATCCCAGTGCCCGGGCCGTGTGCAGGGATCCTGTTGCCTCCTCTCTCCTGTGGTGAAGGCACTGGCCTTGACCCCGAGTCTGCCCGAGCACCGGATCAAAAGGCAAAGCCTTACCAGAGCAGGAGATGGAATTAGGAATAGAGTGCCATGCTAGGCCACGCACGCTGCTGCAGGGTTGTGACTGTGTCTGCCTAGTTCGGCTTAGCAAAGTGAAATCCGGGCGCGAACATGGAGCCAGGG
>NW_028135194.1:0-137354 GCF_964662115.1 Mustela nivalis
AAATAAATAAATAAAATATTTTTAAAAATAGCTTAAAAGTATATGATAAAATAATGATATACATATACAAGGAAAAGAAAGATACTATACTGTGAATATAAATTAAGTGAAAATTGTTGAAATAAAGAATACAATAAATGGAGACTAAGATGAATATAGCTGTAAAATGAATAAATGAGTTGGGAAAAACAAACAAACAAATTAATGACTTCTGCCCAAATACAGCAGAAGAGAAAAAAAAATAAAGAAAATATTTAAATAAGTACTGAGATAAATTTTGGAGAATTAAAGAAAGATAAAAGATACCAGACTTAAAATGATGCCAAACACGAGATATCAGAAACAAAACAAAACAAAACAAAAACTACACACACTAAAAACCACTCGTATACATTATGGTGAGTTTTAAGAATATCAAAAACAGAGAAGAGCATAAATGATGCCCAAGAGAAGAACAGATCACCTAAAATGTACAAGAATAATACTGACAGCACAATTCTCAATAGTAATAGCATATAAAGAGACAGCTGGGAGTTTTTATAGATGGAAAAGATATTTGAAACTAGGTATTATACATCAATCCAAATTATTGATTAAATTTGAGAGCACAGTAAAAATACAATGAAGCATGTTAGGTCTTAGAACATTTATCACACAGAGACACACATTTTGGAAAACTTCCTTGGAAGACAGCTCAATTGAGATCGAGAAAACAGAATTATGTACTCAAAGGCACATTTTGAAGGAAGGATTGAATATAGTCTGCACTGCAAATATTCTTTAATCGTATGTTCTGAATATCCTAAATTTAAGAAGTATTTGTTCAAATATTTACCTTTAAATAAATCCTAGGAGACTTTTTCTTGGATTCTGGAAAATCAGTCCATTTGGATACAAATCTTTTTGTCACTGATGGAAATTTTGATAGCCCTTAACTGTGGAATGCCTAATGTATTGTTACAGCAATTGTGATTTGCCAATACATGGGTGATGTGTGTGTGTTGTGTGTGTTTATTTTTATTTTTGATGGTTTAACTCTTCTATGAGATTTTTAAGTAGACATGATTTTAATAAATTATGATTTGTTGAAATTTATCTGAGGTTATATATAATAAAATGAAATTTGTGTGAACTAAAGAAGTGCATCTCCATTTTTTTTGTTTTAAGAGTAGACTGGTCTTTAAAAATTGTCCAAAGAAGTACATTATATTCATTATTAAATTTGATAATATACTATAAAGTATTTATGGTCATATTGGACCATATCAAATTCTACTATTAATTCATATTCATAATTACCATAAGAGGAAAAAGGGATATTTTTCAAAATAAAAATTAGCGTATTTTTCAGAATATGATATAGTGTTATTCACTGAACTGAGGGAACAAATGTCAAAGTCTAACACAGTTTACAGAATGTTTTAACATAAATTGAAATTTAAATCTGACCAAATTTCACAGTTTTAAGTAAAATGATAGCACTTTATATCCTTGAAAAGTGGTAAGTGACCCAAAACATGGCTTAGAAAAACAAATTTAACACTACACTAGTCTGAGATGGTTAAGTTATGGTACAACTTGCCATTGTGTATGATCAAATGGTATATTTTTTTCTTTTGGGCTTGTCATTATATTTTATTTTAGCCATTCTGGTAAGTGTGTAGTGATATCTCAGTGTCATTTTTTTTTTAAAGATTTTATTTGTTTATTTGACAGAGAGAAATCACAAGTAGATGGAGAGGCAGGCAGAGAGAGAGAGGGGGAAGCAGGCTCCCTGCTGAGCAGAGAGCCCGATGCGGGACTCGATCCCAGGACCCTGAGATCATGACCTGAGCCGAAGGCAGCGGCTTAACCCACTGAGCCACCCAGGCGCCCTCTCAGTGTCATTTTAATTGCATTTCCTTGATGTCTAATTGTGTCAAAATATATTACTTTGATGTTTAATGCTCTGAGCTTTCTCAGTTCAGGACCATGAAGCCACTTAGGAAAAATACAGTTGCAGAGGCACTCATAGACCAACTCTTATTTCGAAATAAGAAGAAACATTACTACCCATTCCAACAAAAAATAGATTTGTTATGCAGCAGGGATTTTATAAATTACCTGACACAACTTATATAGTAAGATGAAATGGGACAGGCGGCTTCTTGCAGCTATATACAACATCATTTTAATTTCAATTTTCAGTATAATTTTTCCAAGGTATACACAGAATATATATTTAATGTAAATTGTGAACATTTTAAACTCTCTATATGGAAATTAATCAATTTTAAGTTTATAACAATCAAAATTAACGGAAGTTTATTTTAAATTAGTTAGCTTTCTCTGCATTGCAAGACAGAATAATCAAGAATTGGTAAGAAAAACGTAATCTCTGTAAAATTACCGGGGGTGCATTATAAAGTGTTCGGTAACTGATCAAACTCACAATTTGGATTGAATGGCAAGTGATTTTTAAAATCTGGAACTCATTGTCAATTTTTTTTCTTCATTGTGTCTTAATAATTTACTGTGTTCATTTGCATGGAAGTGAAGAAAAATGCATGACATTTCATCTCAACACTAACACCTTTAACTGGCAACTCTAAATGTACTTTACAGCAGTGTAACAAAGTAAAGATCAATGATGTTTCATGAAATATCTGTTATAATTCTCAAGGAGATAGGGAGTTTGTGCAAAAATGCAAATCACTTTGCGACTAAACACATTGTTTATTTCAGCTAATTTTAAGAAAATATGCTGAGAATCTCTCAAAAAAGGAAGCAATGATTTAGGTTTGCCTTCAAACTCCTTATCTAATCCTGAACCAACAGCACATAGTTCAAAGAGCAACTAATTTGAGTAGCTCCAATTTACACATTTCCTAACAATGCTTAATTTAGTGGAATTTCTGTACAATTATGTTAATTTGATGTAATGAAAGACAAAAGTTCAAAAAGATCATCCTTAATTTATATAGATGCCAAACTCTGCATTTTCTGAATGACGCCCAGGAACGTATTTTCAAAAACAAACAAACAATGCCAGAACCACTATTAGGTCATCTCTAGGCAGAAAGTGACTCAGAGCTTACATTACTCTCTCCCTGAAAGTATACTGTAGGCACTGAAACTACTACCCTGAGTCTGTGCTATCAAATTCCTTAAGTTAGAAAGTTTTAAAACCCGTCTGTGTGGGAGTATTTCATTTACAGATAGAGATTTGGTTGTTTATACATTTTCATACTTGATTTTTAGGGTGTAATAATTATGTTTTAAAATTCATGGTGGTTTTGAATACTGTTGGATAATTGAGCTAAAATGGTATATCCATTCCTCCTAAGAAACAGAAATTATAGAAAGGTAGTGCTTTTCAGATCTGACATCTTTGAGTCATTGCAGTTTCATATAAATGCAATAGGAAAAGTGTCATTCATGTTTATGATATTTTCTATAAATAAATTAGAATGTACTGGAGGCCTGATATAAAGTGGGATGCCTAAACTTCAGTAAGATCTTGTTTTCAATTCAAAATAAATTTTATTTTTTATTTTTTTATAATGTCCCTCAATTTCAGATAAGCACCCCCATAATGTCCACTCCGGTTTTTTTAAGATTTTATTTATTTTATTTGACAGATAGAGATCACAAGTAGGCAGAGAGGCAGGCAGAGAGAGAGGGAAGAGGAAGCAGGCTCCCAGCTAGGCAGAGAGCCCGATGCGGGGCTCGATCCCAGGACCCTGGGATCATGACCTGAGCCAAAGGCAGAGGCTTTAACCCACTGAGCCACCCAGGCGCCCCCAAAATAAATTTTAAATTGAATTATGCACCTCTAAGTTCAGAGACAATAAACATCAACCAACACAATTAATAAGTTCTATTTCTTGAAATTTCGGGAACATTGATAGTCTCATCTCCTGGAAGAACAACAGCTAAAATTTTAGGTCATGGATTCCTGCTAAAATATCACTTTCCCAAAGAAAATTAATGTTAGGAATTTTCATTGATTGTTATTGATCATGAAGAATATAACAACCACGATAAAAAGAGTAGGAAAAACATGATATCTCATCTGTAAGGGCATGTGGAAAGTAGGAAATGCTAATAAAAATAACTACCATTATTTCCTAAGTTAACATAATACAACAGAACAAAAATATTTCAAAACAATGTTTTCTTTTTTTTTAAATTTTATTTATTTATTTGACAGAGAGAGATCACAAGTAGGCAGAGAGGCAGGCAGAGAGAGAGGAAGAAGCAGGCACCCTGCTGAGCAGAGAGCCCAATGTGGGACTCAATCCCAGGACTCTGAGATTATGACCTGAGCCGAAGGCAGCGGCTTAACCCACTGAGCCACCCAGGCGCCCCCATAACAATATTTTCTAGGCTCATTCTGATAACTCTTTTCTACATTCAAATTTAAAGGTTGAGGCATGTGATATATATTACACAAAAAACATCCCAAGGCATTCGTTAAAAAAAAAAAAAAACTCTTAATAAAGAACAAATCCAAAGGAATTTCTTTTCTAATTTAATTAACAAATTATGAATTGACTTACCTATTTTATCACAGTGTATCAGGCACCAATAATATTTTTTAATCGTCACACCTGATGCAATAGTTACCATCTTTCAAACATACTGATCACGAACAAGCAAATAAACAAGAGCACCGTAGCTTAAGATCTACCTGCATAAATATAGGCTACTTCAGACAATCTCTTCACCACAACATAGCAATGAATAGAAATCATACATGCTCTGTATGGACATACAGATGAGATAGAATGGGATGATGTTAATATATGCAGAATCTTTATTAATTACATTGTAAACCATAATATGGAAAAACAGAATACAATTTTAGAAATACCCAGGTCACCATCATTGTTTTATTTTTATATGTGTAGATAAGGAGTTTAATAAACAATCCATGACTATTCAACTCCTTATATTTTGAAAATTTTAGCAAAAGTAACAAACCTAGCACCTAGAAAATTGTACCTATCTGCAATATACAGCTTTGCCAGCATGGTAGAAGAAAAGCAAAACAAAATAAGTAAGAAAAGTTTAACATTTCACAAGAGATTTGCTTTTATTTTTTTATTTTTTAATTTTTATTTTTCATTTATTATTTACTTCTATTTTCTACTTTATTTTAATGAAAATGTCATGACCATAACATAAGAGCAGAATTAAACCAACATGAGAAATTATTTTTTCATAAGTTAAAATAAACTAGCTTGGTGATTAATTCAAAATTATATTACAAACTTCAGTGTTCTTGCAGTAAGTATCACTGCATAAACAAATCAGTCAGGAGTCATAAACTAATGATGATTCTAAATGTTATTTAGAGAGACATTCTGTTCTTAATATATTTCAAATATTCTACACAAGGCAAAGTGGATCCAAGTAATCTGTAGGCAAAATAAGATTTTAGAGAAGTATATATTTCCAACAGTATTTATAAAATATTACCTTTATGTAAGGCATCATCCTGGACTTTGTGGAAAACACACAAAGGAGTAAGAAGTGGCCCTTCAAGAAACATATACAATATCAAGGTTTAACATGAAGCAGCATGTCTTCTCTAATTAAAAAAAAAAACATTGTACCAACTGACTTTACTGAAACTTTATATTTATTGCTCTCATTTTAGGTCATAGTGTCCTTCTGCATGCAGGCTGCTATAACGGACATGATATAGACTTAATAGCTTATAAAGAACAGGAATTTATTTCTCACAGTTCTAGAATGGAGAAGTTCAAGTTTAAGGAATGGGCAGATCCAGGGAGAGCCCACTTCCTCATAGATGGCTATCTTCTCACTGTAAACGTACATGATGAATGAATCAAGAGAACTCACTGGGGTCTCCTTTAAAAGGACTGTAATCCCACTTATGACCTAATCACCTCCCAAAGGCCCCTATGTTTTAATACTAGCACTTACAGAGTTAGATTTCATAATATGATTTTGGGAGACATAAACATTCACACCATAGTATATATAAACAAAAAAAGACACAAAAACAACAAACAAAAAAATTATTTTAACTACCTATTATTTTCAACTACATAAACTTTTAATTTGTTTCTATATAATATTAAATAACTCATTTGAGTGATTCACTTATATCCAATGCATCTGAGTGCAATTAAATTTGCTTACCCAGCATATCCAGAAGCATATTTCTTCAGACTATCCCATTCCCCACCTTACAGGATTTACCACAATTAGAAGACATGGGATAGAGGATAGATAGATAGATGTATACATAAACACACTTGTACATACCCATATGCATATTTTTTCCTGTTAATGATACTCATGCAAATAAAATTTAAGCTCAAGGAAACCTGTCTTGTGTGTTACTTAATATCCAGTTTTTAGTCAACATCCAAAAACAAATAATCCAATAAAAACATGGATAGAAGACATGAACAAGTGTTTCCCCAAAGAACACATTCAAATGTTCAGTAGATACATGAAAAGATGTCCATCATCATGTATCATCAGGAAATTGCAAAGCAAAACTAGAAAGAGATACCACCTCACACCTGTCAGAATGGCTAAAATTAACATTACAAGAAACAAAAGGTGTTGGAGAGGATGTGAAAAAGTAACACTTGTGGGGGCTGCCTGGGTGGCTCAGTGGGTTAAGCCTCTGCCTTCAGCTCAGGCCATGATCTCAGGGTCCTGGGATCAAGTCCCACATCGGGCTCTCTGCCAGGCATGGAGCCTGCTCCCTCCTCTCTCTCTCTCTACTTGTGATCTCTCTCTGTCAAATGAATAAAATCTTAAAAAAAAAAAAGAAAAAGTAACAATTGTGAACTGTTGGTGGTGATGCAAACTGATACAGCCATATTTGAAAACAGTATGGAATTTCCATAAAATTTAAAAATAGAAGTCCTTTTTGATCCAACAAACCTGTTGGTGTGTATTTACCCAATGAATATAAGAAAACTTATTCAAAGGGATGCTAGCACCCCTATGTTTATAGCAGCATTATTTATAAAGCTAAGATATGGAAAGCGCCCAAGTATCCATCAATTGATGAATAAATAAAGAATAAGTGGTATGTATATACAATGGAATATTATTCTGCCATAAAAAAGACTGAAATCTTGCCATTTGCAATAACATGGTTGGAACTAGACAGTATAATGCTAAAAGTGAAATAAGTCAGTCAGAGAAAGACAAATACCTTTACTCATATATGGAATAAAAGAAACAAAACAAACAAGCAAAGGGGAAATAATAAGACATAGAAAGAGAAACAAAGCAAGAAACAGACATTTCATTACGGAGAACAAACTGATGGTTACTTGATGGGATCTGAAAGGAGTGATGGATTAAATAAGTGATGGGGGTTAATTAGAGCACTTGTCATGATGAGCACTGAGTGCTATATGTTATATTGTACACATGAATCTAATACAACCATATATGTTAACTAACTGGATTTCAAATGAACATTTTTTAAAATCCCAGTTTTTAGCTCACATTCTGGCTTACAAAAGGGATTTAGTCAGGAATTTGGAGATTAGTTAATGAACAAAAAAGGGGTGAACAGGCAGTTGTTAGATAAAATTACTATCCTTTCTGGCATGATCTTATACCTTTTATCTAGAAGTATTTTTAGCACTTTAGACTCTTCCTATTTTATTTTGAATCATTAAACAAAAATTTCCTCAAAGGACCTTAGACTCCATCCAATTTGAGCAACAGTTTGAGAGAGGAAATGGTGTCCAGGAGGAAAAAAAAAATGATGAAACTACTATTGTTTACTAGTGAATGCATAGTTCTTCCACAGAAGAAGCTCTAAATGGTCATGGCTCCAGCTTTATATGTGCTCAGTCATATGTTCAGAAGTAGGTAACACTATCAAAAAATATAAAGCATCTGAAATTATTTTCCCTTATTTGAAAGCTGGTGTATGAGTCTGCCGTAGTTTCTTGGGTGTTGATAGAAGACGCAGACTCATGTTTCAGAAATAATATAGTTTATTATTCACAGCAATAGAGGTAGCCAGAATATTAACATTATTTGTGTGTGTGTGTGTGTGTGTGTGTGTGTGTTTGTGTGTGTGTGTGTGTGTTTGTGTGTGTGTAGGGATGGGTGTTATATATCAGTTCTGAGCCTCAGTTCCCACAAGAAGAATCAAAACAGAGGCAGATAATATTTGCAAACACAACAGGTTAAGTTAAAAAAAAAGATACTATTTCTGTCTTCCAAGTCTATTCAATACAACCATCTTCAAAGGATGGCCTAGAACAAATAATAAATGCAGAAATGTAAGCAACCAATTGAAAAGTGTCTCCCAAGAAACACACTTTGAGAGTCTTCATTTGACAAAAATACTATAGGATATTACATGGATCAGGTGCATTGAATACTGGAAGGTTAAAATTACAAGGGACCAAATATTTTTAAGCAGTTCTGGCATCCAGTAGAGTTCAAATAGGTTTTATAAGATTGAGGAAAGAAGCCATCAAAACCTGGGCCCAGGGGCACCTGTGTAGCTCAGTGGGTTAAGCCTCTGCCTTCCGCTCAGGCCATGATCTCAGAGCCCTGGGATCGAGCTCTGCATCAGGCACTCTGTTCAGCAGGGAGCCTGCTTGCCACGCCCCCCGCTATTTGCTTACTTGTGGTCTCTGTCTGTCAAATAAATAAATAAAATCTTAAAACAAAACAAAACAAAAATCCTGGGCCCAATTTTCCCAAAAGTATGATTCTGATTCTAGTCTCTATGATGTTATCCCTTGAAGACAATGTCTCTAATTGAGTTGAATTAGTTTACTAAAGAGCATACCCCCATTTGTTGTAGGAGATGAACAATATGCAAGAGGCAAAATGCCACATGGAAGCCACCTTGTCTTCAGTGGAACATAGAATCAGTTCCTTTGGGATGAATTTGTTCCACATTTGACTTCCCACTTAAGGGAAAATAAGAGTGCCTTCTAATAGATTTTAAATAGGAAATGACAACGGAAGCTTATACAAGATTATAAAATGGGAAATTTCATTTAGATAAGCAATCATTTCAAAGTCATCTTCTTAATATTACAGACTCTTCACATAATCATAATTTTATTTTGGTATTATATGGTAATTTCAAATATAGTAAATATAAAGAATTTACCTCTGTAATTATAGCGAGTCTGGTCGTAGTTTAATGGCAACAAATCTTCAATTTAGAAGTATGGTCTACCAATTATTAATACATTTGGAAATGGTGTGTCATCTTCACTCCACTTGTCTCACTAAAACAGTGAGCCAAAAAAAGTAGGTCCAAGCTGTTTACTATGGTCAAAATGGGTTGCTTTTGCACTTGGTAAAGAAGCAGTCATATTTTGGAAGAAAAACTGAGGCTATTAATATTTTCAACTTATTTTCAGAAAAGGAAAGAAAGGATAATCTAACCTAAAGCCAAAATCTTACACAAGGTGGCTGGACAATGATCTTTTCCCAGATAAAGGGTTTTTCAACTTAGCCATGTTAGGAGGAAGAAGAGATGAGACATTGTGGACTTGACTAACGTTTGTACACTGTTCAAAAAGTTTTCAAAATAATGTGTATTATTTTTCTTCTTTTAGTTGAGACAAAAAAAAAAAACAAACCAAAAAAAAAAAAAACACTAATGAGCTTACTCTTAAAAGGAGGTAAACAAGAAACTAGCAAAGATTGAGTGTTAGGTATTGTCCCCCTCCTTTTTTTTTTAAATTATGTTATGTTAGTTACCATACAATACATCATTAGTTTTTGAAGTAGTGTTCCATGATTCATTGTTTGTGTAAAACACCCAGTGCCCCATGCAATATGTGCCCTCCTTAATACCCATCACCAGGCTCACCCATCCCCACATCCTTCTCATCTTTAAAACCCTCAGTTTGTTTCTTGGAGTCCATAGTTTTTCATGTTTCATTTCCCCCTCCAATACCCCCACTTCATTTTTCCTTTCCTTCTCCTAATGTCCTCCATGCTATTCCTTAGGTTCCACAAATAAGTGAAACCATATGATGATTGACTTTCACTGCTTGACTTATTTCACTTAACATAATCTCCTACAGTCCCATCCATGTTGATGCAAAAGTTGGGTATTCATCCTTTCTGATGGCTGAGTGATATTCCATTGTATCCTTGGATCACATCTTCTTTATCCGTTTGTCTGTTGTAGGGGATCTTGACTCTTTCAACAGAATGGCTATAGTGGACATTGCTGCTATGAACACTGGGGTGCATATGGCCCTTCTTTCCAGTAAAATAGAGCTAGCCTATGACCCAGCGATTGCACTACTGAGTATTGACCTCAAAGATACAGATGTAGTGAAAAGAATTAGGTATTGTTAAAGCACAAATGCAGGGGATAGAAGTTATGGTACAGAAGAGGGAAGGGCAACCATATGGCAGAGTAGAATAAAGTAGCTCAGGAAGAAATTAGTCATATCCAGATATTGTAAGGCATGTGGTGTTGGCAGGGAGAGCATGAGAAATCATGAGAGAAGAGAGAGAAAATGGACCAGGCAGGAGAGGTTTATAACATTTTAACATCTAAGGTAAGCATATGCAAAGCAGAATAGGGAAAGAAATAAAAGTTTTTATAAGACTCAATACATAAGGAATAACGTGGAGGACACTGGGAGATGGAGAGAAGTGTGCTGGGGGAAATCGGAGGGAGAGACCAACCATGAGAGACTGTGGACTCTGAGAAACAAACTGAGGGTCTTGAAGAGGAGGGTGGCAGGTGGTTGGGTGAGCCCAGTGGTGGGTATTAAGGAGGGAATTTATTACATGAAGCACTGGGTGTGGTGCATAAACAATGAATTTTGGATCCCTGAAAATAAACTAAAAGAAAAAAAAGACTGACTACAGACATGGACCTCAGTGTAACACAGATATGGAACTCACTGTAATACCAGCCACTTCCCACCGACACACACAGACTATGATAATAATAAATAATAATGCAATTAAGAAAATTTCCTGCCAAATAATTTTTCCTCTTTTTTATTTTTATGATTATTATTTTTATTTTATTTTTAAAGTTTTTATTTAAATTGTAGTTAGTTAAAATAAGGTTAATATTACTTTCAGGTGTACAATATAGTGATCAACACTGCCATACAATGGCTTAAATAAAAAAATGAAAAAAAAATTTTTAAAGATTTTATTTTTAAATAAAACCTCTACACCCAAGGTGGATTTCAAACGTACAACCCCACGATCAAGATTTACATATTTTACTGACTGTTCCAGCCAGGCACCCCAACAAATAAAAATTTTATAAAATTGTTGAGTTTGTGGGAGTCTCATTTGCTTAGTCAGTTAAGTGTCTGCCTTTGGCTCAGATCAGGATCTCAAGAGTCCTGGCATCGAGCCCCATATTGCTCATGCTCTCTCTCTCTCTCTCTCTGGCTTTTGCTCTTAAATAAATAAATAAAATATTTTTTAAAAAATTGTTGAGTTTGTTTAACTAGTTTTAAACTAGTAGACAGAGATGAAGATAAAGTATGATGTAATGGCACGGAAAAATACAACTTACACGTTTTAAAAAAAAATGTGCAATGCAAGTTACCTCACTTCTTTTATCACCACACTGGGACTTTCCCTACTGAGTTGTTGTAATGTAAGGACCTATTTTATATTTTAGCAAGAGGCTTTCATTGAGGTTAACCCTTAAACTGTCCTTGTTCCCCTTCCCCCAGGGGATTCACTTAAAAACAAGTCCTGGAAATCAGCTCCAGGTAACAAAGCCCATATACAAGGGTGGGTCAGGCCAGGTGGAGACATCAATCAGCGGGAGGGGGGCGGTGTTTGCATATTGTCTCCCTAGATACTAAGGAGTATGCCCCACTCCTCCGCCCTTTGGGAACCTTTTTTGCACCAATCCTAATCAAGGTGTAATAGGCTGGGTCAAATGTCTATACTAGGGTAAATTGAACCTCAATTGGTCATCTAGCCTCACTGTGCAGTTTCCTGTGTGTGTTAAAATCTCATTGGTCACCTGTGCTGGCCAGGCCTGACTGCATGGCCTTTGCCCTTAAAAGCTAGACTGTGAAACAGCAAAGGGTTGCCTTCTCTCATAAGAGGTGTGGCCCCAAACGTTCGGTTAGATTCTTGATGCTTGGCATGAAATAAAGCTTTGCTTGACCTTTGCTTTACATCAGTCTCGCTCCTTTAATCATAGACCCATTATTGGGGCATAACAGTATTAATCTTAAAGTTATAAGTCCACAATGCATCCATCATCCATTCTACCCCTTAACATTCCCCTTTGGACAGACCCATGATCTAGAACAAGCCTTATTTTATAGTGCCTTGTAGGAGATTTTTGCTGCTGCCTAAATTGCCTACTTTCCTCTCACCATTACCACGGAAATTGGGTCCACTGAAACAAAGGGGTAGTGTAAGAAATTAAGACTTCCATAAATCTCTTTAAATAATAAAGTATAAGATAGTGATACCTTTTTTTCTGCCACATAACCAATTCTTGCAAGAATAAGGTCATATAAAAGAATTTACAACACATGCTAGCATTATCCTACTGGACCCAGACCATTTGTATGTTTCTCTGTCTCTGAGAAATGTAGTTATTTACATGACTGAAACCTAAAAATTGTTTGATATGACCACTAATATCACCTACATTATTTTAAAGCCTGTTTAAGGCTTCTATAATACATAGGCTTTGTAAACACTTATTAAGCATCTTGTATATATCAAACACTTTAAAAATCTCTGCTTAAAAAAAAAAAAAACTCTACCTCAATGGAACTTTGAGTCTGAAAAAGATACAGGCAATATACAAGGCAACAGATAGAATAATTACATATTTGATTATATACTCTGAGGATGTCACCTTAAATTGATATGAAAATGATCAGAAGGATCTGGATTTCTTGTCAAAATTTTTTGCCTTAAAAAGAAATTGATATTTAGGGAAAGTTGTTACTGAAAGAGGTCCTGTGTCAACCAAAAATGTTAAACCATGATCTCGCTAAATTTTCCAGTTGTGATCATTGCTTTGTTTAGCTGTCTTCTATTAAGACTGAATTTAGTAATTCAGTCTCAGATTTCAGTAAGTCTTTTTTTTAAAGATTTTATTTATTTATTAGAGAGAGAGAGGGAGGGGCAGAGGGAGAGGAAGAACCAGACTCCTTGCTGAGCAGGCAGCTGATGCAGGACTGGATCCTAGTACCCTGGCATCATGACCTAAGCTGAAGGAAGACACTTAACCAACTGAGCCACCCAGGCACTCTAGACTGTAAACTTCTTAAAGGTAAAAAAGTTTATTCTTCTAGTAGTTCCACAGACATTTCTAACATCCATAAGAAAGCATGTACTGATGTAAAATGCCAGCAAATCAAATTATTTAAAAAAGAAAAAAAGAAAGAAAAGATATATCTGGATAAAGAGAAAAACAGAAAATCTAATAATACATTGAATTATTAGAGCAAAGAGTGGAGGAAGAGAAAATAAATATGAAATAGAGATTTCCACTAAAAGAAAAAAATTGAATAAGGCAGGAGATTTAGAAAATTATTATGACAGACTTGAGAAAAAAATAAAATAGGAATTTTTAGAAAATAGCAATGAATGAAAAGGTAAATTGTTCCTACCTCTATAATATTAGCTGTTTGTTGTTGTTGCTAATTTACCTATTTAATCTAATAAACAAAGAAAGGTTTCATTTAGGGATAAGGTTTCTCTCTCTATATATATATTTTTTCCATTTAGGGATAAGGTATATATATATATACATAGATATATATGTATATATATATTTTTTAATTTTAATTGTTGGAAAATGTGTCACAGAATGTGTTTAAACTTTAAGATACAGATGCAACATGTAATGAACTGCATTGTTTGAACGTCTAATTTGTAAATGCTGTTAGAGGAAACTTGGTGGAAATGTTCTTATGTGCTTGTGTTTCTGGAACTAAGTATATTTATTAATAAGGAATAGTTTAAAATTATGAAATGACCAGGAGTGGACAATTTTCCTAATCCTATCAGCTCTTTGCAGCTCTTTTATTAGCCCCCTTCAGGAATATCAGCTTTTTTATCTAATTAAATTTTAGGGCGCCTGGGTGGCTCAGTGGGTTAAGCCGCTGCCTTCTCTCAGGTCATGATCTCAGGGTCCTGGGATCGAGTCCCGCATCGGGCTCTCTGCTCAGCAGGGAGCCTGCTTCCTCCTCTCTCTCTCTCTGCCTGCCTCTCTGCCTACTTGTAATCTCTCTCTGTCAAATAAATAAAATAAAATAAAATAAATTTAAAAATAAATAAATAAATAAATAAATAAATAAATTTTATATTAATGTGCTTTTGACTTTTGGCCTTTCTCTTCCTTCTGTTCTTTTTTTTCCCCTAAATTACATGTTTCTGTTTAACAGCTACTATCAATTCTTTGATATGAATTCTCAACATCAATTTACTAACTCCAGAGATGAAGGAGCATCAATATTTAGAAGCGAAGAATACAAAGCCTTGGGCATCTGGATGGCTCAGTCACTTAAGCATCTGCCTTTGACTCAGGTGGTGATCCCAGGGTCGTGGGATGGAACCCCAGGTTGAACTTTCTACTCAGCTGGGAGCCTACTTCTCCCTCTCCTTCTGCCTGCAGCTCCCTTTGCTTGCGTTCTCCCTCTCTTTGTCAAGTAAATAAAATAAAATAAAATAAAATAAAATAATGTAAATAATACATTTATTTATTTATTAAAATGCAATTATTACACAATGCATAATGTATTGCATAATTATAATAATGATTAAATAATTTATTAAATATTTATATTAAATATATCAATTTAATTAAATAAATATTTTTAGAATTTAAAATATTTCAAATTTAGATTATTAAATATTAAATCATTAATTTAATAAATAAATATCTAAACATAATTAAATAAAATAATTTATTTATTAAAATGAATAAAATAATGTTGTCATTATCTCAGCATGTATTTTTAAATAGTCTAAAAAAAATCTAATAAAGTCTAAATACATTGAGTTCAGATATTTATACAAGTTAACCCAGACACTGAACCCACAGTTTCAAAACTTTTGTTTTTATCTACTACTCAAAATACGATTTTAATGTATTTATTTGTAACTTTGACATAGCAAGGAAACTTGGAGGAAAAGGAGACATTTGCTTTTAATATTTGAAAATTATTTTGTTGATTTAAAAAAATAAAAACCTTAACACGTGAGCATTTCTTCTTAAATAACACTGTGAAGTTTCTGAGTCGCATTCTATTAAAAGTGCTGATAAAATGGCCTCAGTTACTCATTTAAATTATCAGCTGAATGGGTAACAAATGAAGTAGAGAGCTTTTTAATTATTTATGAATGTATTGCTTGTGGATGGAGTGCCACATAGAGTTACCTCTCTTTTTGGCTTTGTTTTGTGAGCAGCAGTGGAATCTATGAATGAGATTAAACATAAGGACATTCACAGAAATTCTTAATGAACTTCTGGGGAAGGGCAATAAGTGCAAGGAA
The DNA here is from genome assembly GCF_964662115.1 of Mustela nivalis. NCBI lineage: Eukaryota > Metazoa > Chordata > Mammalia > Carnivora > Mustelidae > Mustela > Mustela nivalis. Next base: position 15,493 of record NW_028135194.1, read on the forward strand.
AAACTGCAGCAAGACTAATTACAAATTTCAAGTGGTCATCGCTTAATTATAGAAGCTTTTAAGTTCAAGTAATATATCATTTTTATGAGCCTATCATATTGTATTAATTACCACAAACTGCACTCTTGAACACTTATCTTTTCACATATTTCTTATTCTTAGTACTTAAAATTACCCTTATGATTGATAAGTAAATGGATTTTACTGACAATGCATTTATTTACATAAATAAATAATGCTGTTTATATATATAAAAACAATTGAATATGTGTATGTGTTCAATGAATTTTTTTTCAAATTAACATCTTAATTCTACCACATTAGTTACAAATAGATATAGACTTTATAGATTCATCAAATATTTTTTTCTCAAATTTATATGTCCTTTGTGAAGTAAATGAAACTGTATATATTAAATATAATCCTATCACATGTAACAGTTACTAGTGCATCCCAGGACATACATAGGTCAGGTCCTACTCAAGGCATCACGGATAACTGGATTTAACTTTCTATCCTAGGAGTGTTCTGTATATTTCTGTGGCTTTTATACTACAATCAGGAGGAAGAATTCTTTTGCTAAAAGCTTCCAAATGACTATGCGAGTAGATTATTTGTAGACTAGTGATATAATATTATAGTTTAATATGTGAAGCATGATAAAATAAAATGCCATTGCCATATTTAATTTGTTCAGTAAAGCATTCATTTAGTTATCAAGCATTCATTTTCTTTTTTTAAAGATTTTATTTATTTATTTGACAGACAGAGATCACAAGTAGACAGAGAGGCAGGCAGAGAGAAAGGAAGGGAAGCAGGGTCCCTGCTGAGCAGAGAGCCTGATGTGGGGCTCTATCCCAGGACTCTGGGATCATGACCTGAGCAGAAGGCAGAGGCTTTAACACACTGAGCCACCCAAGAGCCCCAAGCATTCATTTTCTTTATACAGAAGAGATAGAACAATATTATATAGTAGAAAATACAGTAAATAATCTAGAAACCTTGATCATTTTGTTTTGGCAATTTTAGAACATAAAATTAGCTAAAGCTCAAGTGCAAGTTATATTTGTATCATAGGAGGAAAAGTTAATTAAAAGTTTGTTTATTACCATAGTTTAACACTTCAACGAAATGATAACGAGTCCAAAATCAATGAATATATGAAGTATACAATAAAAACAATAATCTTGAGTGTATGTGACTCACTGTAGGTATTGATAGGCTAGAAATCAAAGGGAAAGTATCTATAGGGTTTGTTCAGTTCCATGCTCATCAGATTAATAGGCTTTCTCATATTGCTTCCTTCACCACATTAATTTGTCTAATGAAGTTTTCAAGAGTTAAAGACAGTGATAGGTTCATGGCTGGAGAGAAGGTACAGAATCTAAGATAGTTCAGCAGTGCTTATTATTTAAGAGAAAGACAGCATGGGAGGTGAGGGGTATATCATGCATCCTGTTTTCACTCCCTTTGTGGAGCACCTACCCTGGAGGTCATGTAATAATAACCAATGACCAAAAAACAATAAAAAAACCCAAACATCCATGTGGAAGTGCCATCCCTGCCTGGAGATGAGTAGACTGCTCAAACAGATCCTGGGCAGGCATCTCAGCCCAGGCCTGTGTTGGGGAAGCTGGTTCCTGGCTTTGGGCGCAATCAGGAAGCCAGCAAACTGACGGGAGAGTGCAGCCAGGGTTAACAGGACTGATGATCTTTTTGCAGCCAGGCCGCGGGTGGACACCCGCTCAAGGAGCCAGGCTAGGAGGCTGCCCAGCGCCAGCGCTGGTCAAGCTTGCAGCCCCCGGGGCTTCCCCCGCGCCCCAGCCAGGGCGGGGCCTCAGGAGGGAGGGGGCGGGGGCGGGGCAGAGAAGGGGCTTTGCTAATTGCCAAAGCGAAAAGGGAGCTCGCGGAGGACTCAGGAGGGAGGGGGGCGGGGGCGGGTGGAGGGCGGCGGGGAGAAGGCGCTTTGCTAATTGCCTAAGCTGGAAGTGAGCTCACAGAGGATGTGGCTGAGAGTCTGGGAGGAGGTGGAGGGGCTGGCGGAGGAGGGGCGGGCAGCGCCGCGGTGCTGTGCTGCGGCCCAGTCGGGACTGCAGGACCCACCGGACTCGCCGCCCGTACGCTCCCATGTGAGGCTCCGCTGTCCCGCTCCTGCTGCCTGCTGCCCCTCCCCGCCCCAAGGCTTCTCCGGACCACCCTCTGCACAGGGGTAAAGTGACACCGCGCCGCGCCCTCACCTGGAGCAGAAAGCGCGGACCAGACCTCGGGGCGAAGAGGGGGGTTGTGGAGGCCCAGCCTCCCACGAACCCCAGAGCACCGGGACCACCCCGGACGCTGCGCCAAACCCGGGTCCTCATGGGGTCGGGCTGGGGACAGCGCCTTGCGAGGTGCCCCCCGCCAGCAGGCACGCTAGCCCCCATCTTTCCGCAGCCCCATGCGCCCGTGCTGAGGACCCCCTTCCCTCCCCCGCCGTGGCCCCGCTGCTTTTGTTCTGGACTTGGGATCCCAGGTGGAAACTAGTCCCTCAGACCTCCCTGGCAGCAAGGAGGGCAGGGAGGGATTCTTGGTTTCCTGCCCTGGGTCCTCCTCTCTCCCCATTCACAAGCCTTCTGGCTTCCCTTTACTCTCCTCATTGTCAGTTTTCTGAAATGGTTTTATTCTGCATGTTGACCCAAAGAGCTATTTCATGAATGAATATACACGAAACTGAGTTGGAGCCCACCTGTAGAGGCCTTTCATTAGAATGGTCTCTGGTTCTAGCCTCAGTTCAGAATACTGCATGTACCTGAGGACCAAGTCCAGATGTTTCTTTCATCTCTGACTTGAATTTGAAATCCTCCTCAGACTTCAGCTTCCAGGATTTCTCCAGTCCTTGCTCTCCCACTGTCTTGGTGGGGATCCGCCATGAGTGTTGAACACAGGAATGAATGAATGATATATACCCCAGACTGCTGGGGCTTTGTCTTCTTTTGCTGAGGTTGGAAATGCTTGGGAGAGACCCCCTGTATGCAGATAGAGAGCTGCATGCAATTGCTTAGATAAACGTGTTCCCCACTTAATTGCTTGGGCATTGAACATTTCGCCCTTAACCAGTGGCTTGAGCAGTTAGGAGGAGACAATCTGGAGGTGAATCAGAAGATGGCTGAATCCACATGGTGGTGGTCTGGGTTTGGGAGATTTTCCTGGAGATTCAAAGGAAAGATATAAATTCTTCCAGTGTGGAGTGGTAAACATTTTATCGATGGGAGATGGAAAATAAATGGTGTGGTTAAACTTTCCCGCCCCCTCAAAACCCATTATTTGAAAACACAAAAAGGGAAGTGAAGGGAGAAATCCTCCCACTCCCATTCCCACTCACCTCCATAGCCATCTCCTCTTCCAAGAACCTAACAGACAAGGTGCCAAGAAGTGTTAGGTACCAGCAGTGGTCTCAGATCTCATTCAAGAATCATGGTGAAAGGCTTTCAAATAGATTGTGGGGGAACAGGGATCCAATTAGGGGGGACAAGTTTAAGGTTTGCCTGGTCCCCTAAAAATTAATGGCACTAGAGAAGATGAGCTTTGGGAACTATAGCTTAATGGATACAATGTGTTAAAAGCTTCAGTGAGTCATGGTGGGAAGAGGCCAAGAGGGCAGCAAACATAGTCTTAGATGATGTTATTAATAGCACTACAGGCTCTAGATTTCCTGTGGTGGTGTTCTTGGCAAGACCAGCCCGGCCAAAGTGGATACTCTCAACCTGGAACAGAGGGTCTTGGAGATGCCAGCACGTGAGGTATGATGAGAGGGTAAAATGATAGGAGGTGTCCTTTGGAAGGACTGACTCCTTGACTTTAAAAGGGAGAACCCAAATCTGTAGGTGAAATCTTTCTGGCTACAAAGAGGGCCAAGGCCTCCTAAGGTCAAGGTCTCCTCGTCACTTGCAAAGATGTCGAAGAACATATTCAGACATTTCAAAGATGTCCTCATATCATTGGTTCCCACTCTGGAATTCTATCAATAAGGTGAGAGTTCCTCTAGTTGAAAAAGAGATCTAAAAAGACTTCCCTTTCTCATGTAATTTCTGTAACCTCCAGGACACACCCACCTCCCCCTTCCAGCTCTGTAATGAAGCCACAGCTGGTGCCAATTTGTGGAACTCCTTAAAGGCTATTCTCCCTTATATACCCCGGGACCAAGTTCCCATGCTCCCTCACCCGATTTCCTGCACTCACCTCCCACCTGGTGTGTTCACACCTGCAAGTGCCTTTTACCAACCCCTTTGCCAAAAGGCAGCCAGAGTGACCGTTCAAAGACCTATCAGTTCCTGGCATTTGTCTCCATAGAAATCTGCACTGATCTTCTAACAAATTCTCAGTCCTCCAAAGGCACCCATAATCCTCCCATCAGTCTATTCATACCCCTCCAACTGACTGATGCCTGTTCTGCCCCATCTCTCTGCCCTTCAACCACACTGCCTCCTTCTTCCTGTGGAGACCTCTCATGGCACCTGCCTCCAAGCACAGGTGATTCCCATTGATGGGAAGACCCTCTTCTCTCCCCCATCTCCCCACTCCAGTTACTCCCACTTATTCCTGAGCTCACAAGCCCCATGGTACACACTCTCCATGCAGCCTGCTCTCTCTTTTCTAGCACTGGCCTCCGTTTCTAGCTGTGGTTGTGTCATGGATGTCCTTCCCCAGCCAGCCTCCAAGCTCTCTTTCCCTTTAGCTCCAACACCTGACACAGTGCCTGGCACGTAGTAAGCCCTGGCTAGCTTCTAAGAGCCTCACTGAGGGACTGAAAGCATTTTAAAAATGTCACCACGTAGGCTCGAAACTGTAGGCAGAAAAAGCTTTGCCTGGATTGACATTTTAGAGACGTATTCGTCAAGTTGGATATGTTCACTGACTTTACCTTGTAAAATTAAAAAAAAAAAAGGACCTCTGTATCGCTTCGCATCTAAGGAAGGCGCATGTATACTATTAGACCACGTTATGAGCTTAATGGAAGGAGACAAGATGTTTTCGCTAAGAAAATGTATAAGACTGTTGAGGTCAAGTGGGAGGAAACAGTCCGTTTGTTGGAGCATTGCTATCTTACTCTATCACAGCCACTCATAAAAATCTGACACGGGGTGAGTCAGAATTGTCTGTCGGAGATGAGTTAGATCTGGCTCATGTTCCTACAGACATGAAAGCCAGAAGCGAAGAAGGAGGCTTTGAAAGCGTGGGTTGAGGAGGCCGTGTGGTTCACTGCGATGAGCTAAGTGCCCAGGGCCACCAGCAGACATGCTGGCCTGTGTCCGTCCTTTGTTCTGGGGTCCCTCTTGCACCATGTGGTGAGGCTGGTGGCTGGGAGCAGCTCAGGACAGGACCTGGTGGCATCTTACCTCTCCCACCCTCCTGTGGGCTCCAGTGGGCTCCAGTAGGTCCCAAGGGACAGCCTGCCTTCCTTGCAAAGCCCAGTAGCACTGGGAGCAGAAACTGGGGCCAAAGAGTGAGCACCCTGTTTGACAAGCTGGACCAGCCACCTCTTCTTCAGATGCAGGGGGAGCCCTGGCATGCTGACTCCTCCCTTCTCCCTTTCCCCTTTCCTCCCTCTTTTCTTCCCCTCTCTCCTTCCCTGGTGGTGCCCTTTCCCAATGCCCACTTCATCCCTTTTCCTTTCTACATACCTGTCTTCTAGAGTTTCTTCTCTTTCCTCCCCATTACTTCCCTTCATCTGAATCTCCTCTTTGGTCCCTTTGTCCCTGCTCTCTGCTCCTCCTCCCCTTCCCTGGCCCCTGTTCAGCTCCATACTGAATGCAGGCAGAGCTGGACTAACATGCTCACTTGCTAGCTCAGCCACCCTCCAGAGAAGTCACTCTTCGGTGGCCACCTTCCTGACCCCCTGGTTGCTTCTCCACTTGTTCAGATATTGCTCTGAAGTCTGAGGAGGACAGAGCGGGGCTGCCACAGAAGCAGGCCAGAGGAGAAACCAAACCATGTGTCCACACTGTCCCCCAGCACTGCTGCTCTGAGAGCTTTCGGAGTCCTCAAAGGGTTAGGATTTAGGGGCTTCTTCAGAACCGGGAGTGAAAACAAGCATAGGTCAAAAGAAAAGCGACGGCCCCCACACAAAAATAATAATCACAAATGAAAACTATGTTAACTCTGAGTCCCAAAGTCGAAAAATTGCCTTGAATCTGTCACTAGAGAACACCCAAGGCCTCACTCTCTGGGTTCTGGGTGCCCTGGGAATGGCAGGAGGCTCTGAAAAGCGCGTGGGGGTGCAGAACTATGGGGGCTAGCCTGCCCGCTGGCAGGGGGGGGGGTACCTCCTGTGGCGCTGTCCCGGCCTGACCCCCTGCGGACAGGGTGTGCAGCGTCTGGGGTGGTCCTGGTGCCCTGGGGTTGGCGGGAGGCTGCGCCCAGCTCCTGGACTGCGTTTTCTGCTTCAGGTGAGGGCGTGTCGTGGTGTCACTTTACCTGTGAGCAGAGGGTCCTCCAGAGAAGCCATGGGGCGGGGAGGGGCAGCAGGCGGCGGGAACGGGAACAGGACACCGCGGCCTCAGGGGCTAGGCTGGAGCATGGGAGTGCAGGGGCAGCGAGTATGGTGGGTCCTGCAGTCCCAAATGGGCTGCAGCACAGCACACTGGCGCTGCGCACCCCTCCTTCCCGCCTGGGCAATTAGCAAAGCCCCTCTCCCGGCCGCCCCCGCCCCCCTCCCTCCTGAGTCCTCTGAGAGCTCACTTCCAGCTTTGGAAATTAGCAAAGACCCTTCTCTGCGCTGGCCCCGCCCCCTCACTTCTGAGGCCGGAGCCCATGCTGGGGTGCGGGGCTAAGCCCTGGCATGCTGCTGCATTGCCAGCGCCTGCCCTGGGCAGCCTCCTAGCCTGGCTCCCTGAGCGGGTGTCCACGCGCAGCCTGGCTGCGAAAAGATCATCAGTCCTAAACGCCAGCTGCACTCTTGGGTCAGTTTGCTGGCTTCCAGATTGCGCCCAAAGCCAGGAACCAGCTTCCCCAGCACAGGCCTGGGCTGAGATGCCTGCCTGGGATCTGTCTGAGCAGTCTCCTCCACTCCAGGCAGGGATGGCACTTCGACCTGGATGTTTGGGTTTCTTGTTTGTTTTTTTGGTCATTGGTTATTACATGACCTCCAGGGTAGGTGCTCCACAAAGGGAGTGAAAACAGGACGCCATATATAGCATACAGCCATTCTAGAAAAATAGCTTGGGGTTCTCTCAGAAACGCGGCATTGGTCCTTGCACTATGGTTTAATAGAAAAGGGATTATGCACCAAGTTACTTAAATGAGCATAGGTTGAAATCGTTTACTGAGAGTAAATATTTTAAATAGTTATATTTTAACTAAATCTATCATCAATCATAAATCTATTACACGAAGGTTACAGGCAATTTAAAAGCAAGAGCACTCTCTTCAGGGTTTTAAATAATCCTTGTCTGTCTTGGCACATGAGAATGCAAAGATAGGAAATGGTTTGTAAAAGATCATATAATAGCTTTTACTAATTCTATTTATTTGACAGACAGAGATCACAAGTAGGCAGAGAGGCAGGCAGAGAGAAAGATGGGGAAGCAGGCTCCCCGCCAAGCAGAGAGCCTGATGAAGGGCTCGATCCCAGGACTCTGAGATCATGACCTGAGCCCAAGGCAGAGGCTTAACACACGGAGCCACCCAGGCACCCCCAGATGAAATACATTTCTGACTTAGAAACTTCAGATAGAATTATTTTGTCCATGATGACAACTGAAGAAAATGTGTCATCCCTAAACCTAACCTTAAACCCTACCAACGCTGAAACCTAAGCTGACCTTAAAGCCCAAACTAGAACCCTGAATCCCAAACCTGGAATGGAACCCAAAGCCTGTACCTGAGCCCTGGATCCAAGCCCTGAACCACGAACCCAAACCCTAAACCAGACCTCCAAGTCATGAAACCTGAACCCAAATCTCAGCATGAAGTCAAACCCCAAATTTGACCTTGAACTTTATCCCATAAGCCCTGAGTCTTAAAGCCTAAATCATAAACTTAAAGCCCTAAACTATAACTCTGTTCCCTTGTCCTTCACTCTAAACCCTCACCCTAACACTAAACCCAAAGCCTGATCTAGAACTCTGACTAAAACCTGAACCTGTACCCAAATTCAAATGCTTCACCACACTTTGCTTATGCACTTGCCATTGATGGATATTTGCAGTTTCTACCTTTTGATTCTTGTGAACATTGTTTGGGTTGGGGGCTAGGGTTAGGGTCTTGGATTAGGGTAGGGTCCAGGCTTGAGACCAAGTTGAGGTCAGAGTGTGGGTCTGCATCAGGGCCATGTTCAGTGACACTGTTTGGGTCAAGGACTGTTGTAATTCCACATTGTTTCCAATTCATTGTTCCTTAGCTATTTGGGGGGAAGTTGGGGGGTATTGGGCTCCATGCAGCTTGAATTTCCGGAATGAAATGGCATCAGCTGGACCCCAGGAGGGAGCAGGACCTTCCACTGAAGGGTGAGCTCCCACAGTCCTGCACTGCCTTGCACCGCCTGCAGAGGGCGCCAGACCCCAGCTCCGCCCTGAGCCAAGGCTGCACAGCCACAGCTGGGACCAGAGCCCCGCCTCTTCAGGACCCACTGTGGAGACTTCTGGAGAATGTGGGGCGCCTCCCACCCTGACAGGACAAGCTGAGGAGGGTGTGGCTCTGCATCCACACTGACCGGACCCGTTGTGGAGGACGCGCCCACACTGGCAGCAGTCCAACCTCCTAAGGACCAGATGCTGGAGGAGCTGAGGAGAAGCCGCCTGAGTGCACTGTCAAGGGGTTCGTGGTCTCAGGACCCCACAGAGGAAGGGCGCCCTGTGTAGACACTGGGGCTTCCGTCGTTTTGTGTGAGGAGACGTGGCCTCCTGCTGTGCTGTGCGCGGGGCTGTGGGGTCCCCCCTTTCTGGGCTCGGGTGCTCCTAGGTCCTCATCTGTGTTTGTGTGCTCGCGGATTAGGTTCCTTGGGCTCCTCAGATGGTCTGCAGTCAGGGAGCGTCCCCCTGCTTCGGTGCTTGTGCTCTCCCCACCTCAGCCCTGCGGGGTCCTTCCCGTGTCCACACCCACTCCAGGCTTGCACCGAGTCCGGAAATTCGGGAGCCAGAGTGAGGACTCTGTAGACGGTTTTGGGGAGAGTAGGTATTTTCCCAGTGTGGGTTCTTCCCTGAGCACAGTGCCTCCCCATCTCTGTGTGTACCCCTCCCTGTCTGTCGTCATTGTTGCAGGGCTGTCAGAGGACAGGTCTGTCACCTTCTTGGTTCAGGGGCCTCCCAGGTATCTTGCTGTCTTGGATGCAGGTGTAAATGAGATCGTTTTCCGCAGTCTCTTTCTGATGGTTCCTTCGGAGCACCTAGGAGTGCCACTAATTTGTGCATATTGATTTTGTTCCTTGCAAGTTCTTGAATTTAATAGTTCAATTGGCCTTAAACTCAATCTGCCAGTTATTTGACCAGCAGCATGGGTTTAATTGGGAAGAGCAGAGAATGGCAGTCTGGGCTGAGCAAGCTAAGGTCCCATCACAGGCAAGTGCGAGAAACAAAGGAGAGGAACATTATTTCATGGAGGAGGAAGAAGTTGGGAAGGGTGCTTGAAGAAAAGTCCCTTGGAGAAAGGCAGGGTGATGGAGAATTCTCACCAGCTGAGCTGCAAAGATCCTACAAAAAGTCAGGAGATGAACCTCCAGCTTCCCCTGTGGGGCCTAAAATTGGTGAGTCTGTCCTGTGGGGGATTGCAATGTGGGGTCTGTAATGGGCACTGAGCAGCAGGCGCCCCCTTCCAGCCTCCCCTTCTGGCATCCCCAGCCCACTTTACTGGGGCTTCCCTTCCTGCTTTTGCACAGTTCTAACCAGCTTGTGGTGGAACGTTGTGGAAAAACTGAAATTCCAAATCCACTGCTTCTACTGCACCTGAGATACAGGGGCCCATGATTTAATCCTCCCACGAGTCTCTTGCTAGCCCCACCTGTCCGTTACTCATTTTGAGAGTTGATATTACCAAAGTACTGTAATTCTAAAAATTTCTGAATTAGCTGTATTATTTCTTTTTAGGTATGAAGTTAACTTCCAATTATATGAATTTAATATTTTGGTCATTGTTTTCTAATTTTATTGCCTTATTCTTGGAAAATATAGCCTGATATTTAACTCTAGGAATTTATTGGCATATACTTCTGGCCTAAATAATGGCCTGTTTGTGTAAATGTTCAACTTATGCTTATATACTTACTGAAGACTCTTGTTTTGGGGTTAGGATGGCTACATTTATTAATAGATCAGGACTATTAGATTCTCTAAATTTTGATGTCTCTTAATTTAATCTAATTAAATTATCAGTTAATGAAAGAAGTTAAATTTTTTATGTACTACTGCATCTAAACTTATCAAAGTCTTTGCTATAATTAGACAAGTATGTCATCCTGTTTTTATACCAAGTCTTACATTAAAAAAATCATACTATCTGAAATATTATTTATTTTTATTATTATTTATTTTTTTTTAAAGATTGTATTTATTAGGGTACCTCTGTTATTCCCTCTGCTGTGTGCATGTTTTTCTTTTCTCACTCTCTCTCAAATAAATAAGTAAAATTTAAAGATTATCTCTCTCAAATAAATAAGTCAAATTTTTTTTCTCAATGGGAGGGAGAAGCAGACTCTCCACTGAGCAGGGAGCCTGATGCAGGGCTCAATACCAGGACCCTGGGATCATCACCTGAGCTGAAGGCAGACACTTGAACCGACTAAGTCACCCAGGCACTCCAGCTGTTTATTTATTTATTTATTTTTATTATGCATATGTTTTATCTCTCTTTTCTACAAGTCTTTTTTTTGATCTTTTTACTTTTTTCATAAAACTGAATTATTTCAAGATGACTTGGTCATCCTCTTTTCCCCAACCTCAAAGATCATAGAGTATATTTTAACTGTTAAAATAATATTAGTATTTAAGTGCTGCCTACACAAATTAAGGCAAATTATCTGTGATCTGTATTCCTGAAAATATTTTTTTTATTATGCCTTCCTATGCCAATGACATTTTATAAGGATCTAAATGTTTCCATTTGTGATTTTTTTTTCAAGATAATAAAGCTATTACTTCATTCTTTTTTATATCTGATGTTATTTAAAAAAATTCTGTCAGTCTGATTCTTGTTTCTTTATTAATGAATTATTTTTTTTCTCTCTAACACTTGTGATTTTTTTTGTGTGTCTTTGGTATGTATGCCCTAGTTTGGGATTCATAGAGTCAACTCTAGTTATGAATATTTTCTTTCTTTTCTTGTATGTAAGTTTTAATCCAGTGTCTTGACTATTTTATGCTTGAGAAATAGATGTACATTAATATTCAAATATTTCTTTCCTTTTTCTTCTTTCATTTAAAAAAAGTCATTTATTTTATTTTATTTAAAAATATTTATTTATTTATTTGGAGTAGAGAGAGAGGGTCATGAAGAGTGGCTGATTATATACTTTCAATTTGGGAGGAGGTTAGGGATAGCACAAGCCTCCAAGGTATTTTATAAACAAGGTTTCCAGGACCTTGAGGGGGCTAGCTATTGTTAGGGAAAGGTCATTTATTACTATTTAGTAAAAACTCAGGGAAGAGACTCTTCTGATGTGTATCAGTGGGTATATGCTTGGGAGATGATTGCCAATGTATATCTTGAGGGCAGGGGTGGGGAGTAGAGATAAAGAAGTTTCCAAAGTAATTTTTACATGTGAAAGTAGATTTTCAGTATCCTGGGGGGTGGACTAAGAATGCTTTTTGCCCTGAGTGGATGTGTCCACATGGAAGCAGCTGAGTCCCCAGAGGAGCTTCAAGGACTTGTCAACAGGCTATGAGTAGTAAGGAAATCTAATTTCTTCTCTAGCTTTTGTTCCACACACATCACCTACATCTTACACCTCTTTTATATTGATAATTTTAATGCTTTGCTGGTATCCAGATGACTATATCCTTAAGTGACTTCTTATCTCTATTGAATCCATTACGTATTCTATCCATTGTATTCTTAATTCAACTAGATTACATATATTTAATCTATTAGTACCACTAGGTTCTTATTCTTGTTTTTATTTCAAAATCTTTCCTTATTTCCTTACATTATTTATTGGGTATATTTTAAATCCCTGAAATACTCACTTATTATATATAAGCTGTCAACCGTATTCTTATTTTGAGGTAGCTATATCTTTTTGGGTTTTAGGACATCATACCAACAATGCCAAATAATTTTCAGACAACAGCAGGATCTCCAAGAATTCAACTAAATTCTGACACTATCTACCTGAACATAGTGTAAGATTTCATCAGTTAATGGATCAGTCCTCCAAGACTATCTCCAACCCCACCTCAGATGCCAGTCTCACTGTAGGCCCCAGGTTATTACCTGTGCTTGTGACTGAGCAACTACAGGTTGGAGGTCCCAGTGGCCTACTTCTTACGTTCTTTTAATTTGCTACAGGGACTCACAAAACTCAGAAAAATACTTACTTTATGTTTGCCAGCTTATTAAAAGATATAATAGAAGATTTAAATCAATAGATAGATAAAGAAGTGCACAGGGCAAGGTATGGAGAATGGGCACAGAGCTTCTATTACCTTCTGTAAGACTGCCACTCTTCCTGCCTTTTCATACATTTCACAAACTAAAAGCTTTCTGAACCCAGTCCTTTCAGCTTTTCTGTGGAGGCTTCATGACATAGTCATGACTGACTAAATCATTGTCATTTGCTGATCTAATCTCCAGATCCTCTTCCCTCCCCAGATAATCCTGTATTGGGAGGAAGGGGAGGCAAAAAGTTGTGAAGGCTTTCACCAAGTGGTTGGTCCTTCAGGCAAACAGCCCTTGCCTTGAGTGAGGTCTGAAGGTCACTTCATTAACAGAACAAAACACACCTCTCTCACCCTTATCACAGGAAATCCCAAGAGTTTTAGGAGCTGTGAGTCAGTAGCCATGGTTGAAAACCAAATATTCAGATGACCAAAATATATTTCTTGTAAACCACTATATTACACTACATGCTTAAGTATTTAATTATGTGATCTTTTAAACTAATATTTTTCTAAGAGTATAAACTGTTCTGGCAGTAATCTGGATTGGGGAGTGATGTATTGCCAAATTTCTGTCGTTTTAGTCCAGGAAGTCAAAGAGAAAGAACAGGAGAGCCCCTTAGGGCAGGAAGTTCAAAGTAACAATGTTAACTACTACTACCTTTTCTTGATTTTTTTTTTTAAACAAGCAAATCTTCTCTTCAGAGTTGCAGTTTAAAGCCAAGAACATGCAGAATTGGGAGAAAAAATAGTTAAATTTGGAGACTTGCAGAGGTAGAATCAGAGTAGTGAAAGCCATTACAGCAACTGAACTAACTGAGGTCAGTCTTTGGTGAATCACAGAAACACGTGGAGTTGTCAAACAAAGGAATCTTTGTTTACAACATACAAGGAGATCACAGGGAATAAGTTCCAAAGCCTTGACTGTTTGAACAGGAGAGAGATTTTTATTTAGTATTTAAGATGAATACTCAGAAGGGAGAGTTTTATTATTCCGTGTATGGTTGGTCATAAGGTTGTGGCTGCATGCACATCCACATATGTATTTGTGCAATATGTATTGCATGTTCACCTGAATGAAGCTTGTATTCCACCGAGGGCAGAAACTTCAACGTTAGAATAAAGCAGAGGTAACTGTTGGACAAGGGAAAGGGACTCTGCAGGCTTCAAGAGCAGATAGAAACTAGATGGGGTCTTGGGCTCATTTTCTGGGACAAGGAATGCAAGGCCTTGATTGCTTTTGAAATAGCACTAGGAGTTTTACCACTGATTTATTGTCTCAATAGCTTAGGCTATTTCCTGGTCTGGTGGTGACTGTTAGTTTTCCCATTGCCTTGTTCCCTCAAAATCCTTAAGGAGTGAGGTTTTTGCATTTCTTTTTAAGAACCTCCCAGGAAGTTTTGGAAGAAGTGTGCTTGGGCAAGTACACAGGTGGGGTATAGATCATTGAAAATAGCTGGGGACAAAAAATGATTTTCTTATGTCAGGAAAACTATATGTCATCTTAATTTTCTGGGAACCTCTAATTCTTTCTGCTGATGTTACCAGCAGGCTTCTGAGATATTACTGATTGTTCTCTTGTACCTAAGGAAAAAGAAATGTAGAAAGCAAAAGACAAAACTTTAAAATCTATCCTCCAACTCATCAATTCACTGCAGCCACCTCTCTGTCTTTCCCTTTCTCTTTTTCTTTATCTTTCTCTCTCACTTTCTCTCTCACATACGCACAACACACGCAAATCATCTTAAAACAATTTTTAATTTTCCCTATTCCATTTTAATATACTTGAGGCATGATCATTTTCTTAGTAAATACAAGAAAAAAAAATCTAGGATTCCATCATTCTGTGTGATTAAAGTATTGAGGAATTTACTTCCAATAGCACTTATAAAAACACATTTTATTTATGTAATATTATATAATCAGGTGCCTGCATTTTTCTTATTCTCTAACTAGTGTTATTTGGCAATTAATATTTTGTCAATCAATATTCCCCTATATCTGAATGTGTGGGCAGTGAGAGATGAGTTAGAGGCAAGGATGGTGAACACTCCCAACAACTGCAGACTACATATATCTTAAGCCATGATTTTCTTTGCAAAGGTCAACATTGATAATGTTCTAGTCATACCTCCGTGTACCAGGAAAGAAGTAGCATATTTCTTGAAAGACACAGCTATCAAAGCTCCATTGAGAAACTGTAAAGATGGACAAGCGATTTCCAAATTACATATCTGATAATGGACATCTACTCTGATTATTTAAATATGAATAAAAATAAAAAAACCTTACTAATAACCAAACAGAGTATCCAATTTTACATGTGAAGGAAATAATGGAAGAGACATGTCACCAAAAGTATATGGATGGCTTATAGGCACATGACAAATTTCTCAACATTTAGACATTAAAGAAATACAAATTAAAATCATAATGAGACATGCTTACATATCTATTAGAATGGCTAAAATTATAAAGGCTAATTGTACTTGGTCTGAGCTAGATTGAGAAGCAACAAAAAATCTAAACTGTTGTTGGCATATATCATGATACAACCACTTTGGAAAATAGTTTGAAAATTTTTTTAAATGCAAAATATGTTGCAGTTACAAAAATAGCCATTTTACTTCTAGGCATTTAACCAAGAGAAACAAGCCCTATGTTCATACAGGGACTTGTATATGAATTTCATAGCAGCTTTATTTTTAAGAATTGAAAACAGTGGAAATGTTCATCAATGTCCATCCATAGAGCAAAGAAAAATTATGATCTATTCATTAAAGAGATTACTATTCAACATCAAAATGAACTATTTACAATTGGAGATTCTCAAAGTAATGATGCTGAGAAAAGAAAAGCCAGGCAATGAATAGTATATACAGTGTGATTCCATGACTATAAAAAATCTAGAAAATACAAATTTATATATAGTCACAGTCATCAAATATATTGGTGTGATTTTAGTGCCTTCTTCTGTGATCCTATAGCTTCCTACACTTGCATCTCTGAGCATTTGTTACACCATGTGAAAATATGAACTCTTTCTCTTCATTCTGTCTTACTAGAATAAGAGTCCTTGAAATTTTATGGACAATTGAACTCTCAGTTATTAGCAGAAATTCTATCACACAGTAAGTTTCCAAATATAAAAGCCAGAGTTTTACAATGACTTCTAAGCTTTTACATGATCTAGCCACTCATTTAACCTCTGTGACCTCTTTCCCTGCTACTCTTCAGTCACTCACAGTGGCCTCCTTGCTATTCCTCAGATATGCCAGGCATGATCCAACCTTATGGCCTTCAAGATAGCCAATTCCTTTGTCTGGAGTGACCTTATTGCTGATAGTTCTGCGCAAATTCATCACCTTTCCATACCTTTGTTCAATTGTCAGCTTCATTGTAACTACCCTGATCTTCCTATTAAAAATTTTAACTCCCCATCCCCTGCCTAGCAACCTTGATTTTTCTCACCCTGATCGAGTTTTTCTTTTTCCCCATTGTACTCATCCTTTTTGAATGCACTATGCAATTTTTATTAAGGTTTATAGCTTTGAATTGTCTCACCCATTAAAATAAAAGTTCTACAAAGCCAAGTATTTCATTTACCAGTGTAGTCTGAAGTAATATCTGCCATATAATAGTTCAGTAGACAACTGGTAAATTTCAAAATAAATTAATGTTGAGAATATACTGAATTTCACAAGTCATTTCAATATTTATTTCCAAAAAATAAACTATGTAAAACATACCTTAAATTTACTTTCAAAATATTTTATAGCATATAATGGACAATATACATAAGCCTTAAAGAAACAATCCTATAAATAACCATTTCATACCTACTTAAAAACTACATAATACCACACTCCTAGATCCTCTCTGAACGCTCTAAAATAACCCTAAAGGAAATACATTTTTAAAAATAACAGATTTTTTGTCAAATAATTTAATAAAATAAAAGTTTCATTCATCTATGTAGATCATAATAAATGTTTTTAATAAGCATGAAATTATAACTCTGAAGTGTGCTAAAATGAAACCACCTGCTAAGGGTGAGAGAATAAAAATAAACATCATGTTTCCAAATAAGAGGAATTTATTACCTTTGAATCAAAGCATGTGGATTTGTTCAAACTGGCAATAAAGGAATATGGAGACACAAACCATAGAAAGTCATATTTTAGATTTCTAAAAGACTTCGAAGTGAAAAGTATACATTCACTTCTCACTTATTGCTCCTACATATTCATGAATTTGAGAGAAAATATAGGCCCTGTGTGTCTTAGCAACTAATGGGATATTTTTTGATATTTACATGCTTACACATAGTATGTGTTATAGTCTTCTCTTTTACATGCTGTAAAAAGGTTAACTCCTTTTCTGCAGAGATCTGAAAATGTGAAACAGTGCCTGAGTAGCTGAATTCATGTAATTCAAATTTCTTGCAGGTCTAAGACCTATTGATTTTCACTTGACTGCCTCCTTTTTCATCTGTCAATTGGTTACAAATTCTGGTACTGAAGAGAATACATTGGGGCTGGTGGCTCAGTGTGTTAAAGCCTCTGCCTTCAGTTCAGGTCATTATCTCAGGATCCTGGGATCGAGCTCCACATCGGGACATAATGTAACGACAGATAGTTTATATGGGAGCCCTTTGGGTACTCTGGTGGATGAATGTTTTTAAATTAGTTTTTCATGGACATGGGGAGTTAGAGACGAGAAGGGAGGTGGGGGAAATTGGAAGGGGAGCTGAATCATGAGAGACTATGGACTCTGAAAAACAATCTGAGGGTTTTGAAGGGGCGGGGGATTTGGAGGTTGGGGTACCAGGTGTTGGGTATCATAGAGGGCACTGCTTGCATGGAGCACTGGGTGTGGTGCAAAAAGAATGAATACTGTTATGCTGAAAATAAATAAAAAATTAATTTAAAAAATATTAGTTTTTCGTAAACTACAAAAAAAAAAAAAAAAGAAAAGCGCTCCCATTTATAGCGTACACTTTATGGTTCACAAAGCACGTGCCAACAATAAAAATAATAATGGGTTACCGTTACACTTCATAGAAAAGGAGGTACAGGGAAATTGAATGAAAGGGAATAACAAAGTAGGTTCATAAGTCAATCTTCCTTGTAAAAAAATTAACCTGAAAGTGCGTTTCTGCCACCTCTCTCCTGTGTGACATTTTATCGATGGGAGATGGAAAATAAATGGTCTGGTTAACCTTTCCCTCCCCCTCAAAACCCATTATTTGAAAACACAAAAAGGGAAGTGAAGGGAGAAATCCTCCCACTCCCATCCCCACTCACCTCCATAGCCACCTCCTCTTCCAAGAACCTAGCAGACAAGGTGCCAAGAAGTGTTAGGTGCCAGCAGTGGTCTCAGATCTCATTCAAGAATCATGGTGAAAGGCATTCAAAGAGATTGTGGGGGCACAGGGATCCAATTAAGGGGGACAAGTTTAAGGTTTGCCTGGTCCCCTAAAAACTAATGGCACTAGAGAAGATGAGCTTTGGGAACTATAGCATAATGGATACAATGTGTAAAAAGCTTCAGTGAGTCATGGTGGGAAGAGGCCAAGAGGGTAGCAAACACAGTCTTAGATGATGTTATTAATAGCACTATAGGCTCTAGATTTCCTGTTGTGGTGTTCTTTGCAAGACCAGCCCGGCCAAAGTGGATACTCTCAACCTGGAACAGAGGGTCTTGGAGATGCCAGCACGTGAGGTATGATGAGAGGGTAAAATGATAGGAGGTGTCCTTTGGAAGGACTGACTCCTTGACTTTAAAAGGGAGAACCCAAATCTGTAGGTGAAATCTTTCTGGCTACAAAGAGGGCCAAGGCCTCCTAAGGTCAAGGTCTCCTCGTCACTTGCAAAGATGTCGAAGAACATATTCAGACATTTCAAAGATGTCCTCATATCATTGGTTCCCACTCTGGAATTCTATCAATAAGGTGAGAGTTCCTCTAGTTGAAAAAGAGATCTAAAAAGACTTCCCTTTCTCATGTAATTTCTGTAACCTCCAGGACACACCCAACTCCCCCTTCCAGCTCTGTAATGAAGCCACAGCTGGTGCCAATTTGTGGAACTCCTTAAAGGCTATTCTCCCTTATATACCCCGGGACCAAGTTCCCATGCTCCCTCACCCGATTTCCTGCACTCACCTCCCACCTGGTGTGTTCACACCTGCAAGTGCCTTTTACCAACCCCTTTGCCAAAAGGCAGCCAGAGTGACCGTTCAAAGACCTATCAGTTCCTGGCATTTGTCTCCATAGAAATCTGCACTGATCTTCTAACAAATTCTCAGTCCTCCAAAGGCACCCATAATCCTCCCATCAGTCTATTCATACCCCTCCAACTGACTGATGCCTGTTCTGCCCCATCTCTCTGCCCTTCAACCACACTGCCTCCTTCTTCCTGTGGAGACCTCTCATGGCACCTGCCTCCAAGCACAGGTGATTCCCATTGATGGGAAGACCCTCTTCTCTCCCCCATCGACCCACTCCAGTTACTCCCACTTATTCGTGAGCTCACAAGCCCCATGGTACACACTCTCCATGCAGCCTGCTCTCTCTTTTCTAGCACTGGCCTCCGTTTCTAGCTGTGCTTGTGTCATGGATGTCCTTCCCCAGCCAGCCTCCAAGCTCTCCTTCCCTTTAGCTCCAACACCTGACACAGTGCCTGGCACGTAGTAAGCCCTGGCTAGCTTCTAAGAGCCTCACTGAGGGACTGAAAGCATTTTAAAAATGTCACCACGTAGGCTCGAAACTGTAGGCAGAAAAAGCTTTGCCTGGATTGACATTTTAGAGACGTATTCGTCAAGTTGGATATGTTCACTGACTTTACCTTGTAAAATTAAAAAAAAAAAAGGACCTCTGTATCGCTTCGCATCTAAGGAAGGCGCATGTATACTATTAGACCACGTTATGAGCTTAATGGAAGGAGACAAGATGTTTTCGCTAAGAAAATGTATAAGACTGTTGAGGTCAAGTGGGAGGAAACAGTCCGTTTGTTGGAGCATTGCTATCTTACTCTATCACAGCCACTCATAAAAATCTGACACGGGGTGAGTCAGAATTGTCTGTCGGAGATGAGTTAGATCTGGCTCATGTTCCTACAGACATGAAAGCCAGAAGCGAAGAAGGAGGCTTTGAAAGCGTGGGTTGAGGAGGCCGTGTGGTTCACTGCGATGAGCTAAGTGCCCAGGGCCACCAGCAGACATGCTGGCCTGTGTCCGTCCTTTGTTCTGGGGTCCCTCTTGCACCATGTGGTGAGGCTGGTGGCTGGGAGCAGCTCAGGACAGGACCTGGTGGCATCTTACCTCTCCCACCCTCCTGTGGGCTCCAGTGGGCTCCAGTAGGTCCCAAGGGACAGCCTGCCTTCCTTGCAAAGCCCAGTAGCACTGGGAGCAGAAACTGGGGCCAAAGAGTGAGCACCCTGTTTGACAAGCTGGACCAGCCACCTCTTCTTCAGATGCAGGGGGAGCCCTGGCATGCTGACTCCTCCCTTCTCCCTTTCCCCTTTCCTCCGTCTTTTCTTCCCCTCTCTCCTTCCCTGGTGGTGCCCTTTCCCAATGCCCACTTCATCCCTTTTCCTTTCTACATACCTGTCTTCTAGAGTTTCTTCTCTTTCCTCCCCATTACTTCCCTTCATCTGAATCTCCTCTTTGGTCCCTTTGTCCCTGCTCTCTGCTCCTCCTCCCCTTCCCTGGCCCCTGTTCAGCTCCATACTGAATGCAGGCAGAGCTGGACTAACATGCTCACTTGCTAGCTCAGCCACCCTCCAGAGAAGTCACTCTTCGGTGGCCACCTTCCTGACCCCCTGGTTGCTTCTCCACTTGTTCAGATATTGCTCTGAAGTCTGAGGAGGACAGAGCGGGGCTGCCACAGAAGCAGGCCAGAGGAGAAACCAAACCATGTGTCCACACTGTCCCCCAGCACTGCTGCTCTGAGAGCTTTCGGAGTCCTCAAAGGGTTAGGATTTAGGGGCTTCTTCAGAACCGGGAGTGAAAACAAGCATAGGTCAAAAGAAAAGCGACGGCCCCCACACAAAAATAATAATCACAAATGAAAACTATGTTAACTCTGAGTCCCAAAGTCGAAAAATTGCCTTGAATCTGTCACTAGAGAACACCCAAGGCCTCACTCTCTGGGTTCTGGGTGCCCTGGGAATGGCAGGAGGCTCTGAAAAGCGCGTGGGGGTGCAGAACTATGGGGGCTAGCCTGCCCGCTGGCAGGGGGGGGGTACCTCCTGTGGCGCTGTCCCGGCCTGACCCCCTGCGGACAGGGTGTGCAGCGTCTGGGGTGGTCCTGGTGCCCTGGGGTTGGCGGGAGGCTGCGCCCAGCTCCTGGACTGCGTTTTCTGCTTCAGGTGAGGGCGTGTCGTGGTGTCACTTTACCTGTGAGCAGAGGGTCCTCCAGAGAAGCCATGGGGCGGGGAGGGGCAGCAGGCGGCGGGAACGGGAACAGGACACCGCGGCCTCAGGGGCTAGGCTGGAGCATGGGAGTGCAGGGGCAGCGAGTATGGTGGGTCCTGCAGTCCCAAATGGGCTGCAGCACAGCACACTGGCGCTGCGCGCCCCTCCTTCCCGCCTGGGCAATTAGCAAAGCCCCTCTCCCGGCCGCCCCCGCCCCCCTCCCTCCTGAGTCCTCTGAGAGCTCACTTCCAGCTTTGGAAATTAGCAAAGACCCTTCTCTGCGCTGGCCCCGCCCCCTCACTTCTGAGGCCGGAGCCCATGCTGGGGTGCGGGGCTAAGCCCTGGCATGCTGCTGCATTGCCAGCGCCTGCCCTGGGCAGCCTCCTAGCCTGGCTCCCTGAGCGGGTGTCCACGCGCAGCCTGGCTGCGAAAAGATCATCAGTCCTAAACGCCAGCTGCACTCTTGGGTCAGTTTGCTGGCTTCCAGTTTGCGCCCAAAGCCAGGAACCAGCTTCCCCAGCACAGGCCTGGGCTGAGATGCCTGCCTGGGATCTGTCTGAGCAGTCTCCTCCACTCCAGGCAGGGATGGCACTTCGGCCTGGATGTTTGGGTTTCTTGTTTGTTTTTTTGGTCATTGGTTATTACATGACCTCCAGGGTAGGTGCTCCACAAAGGGAGTGAAAACAGGACGCCATATATAGCATACAGCCATTCTAGAAAAATAGCTTGGGGTTCTCTCAGAAACGCGGCATTGGTCCTTGCACTATGGTTTAATAGAAAAGGGATTATGCACCAAGTTACTTAAATGAGCATAGGTTGAAATCGTTTACTGAGAGTAAATATTTTAAATAGTTATATTTTAACTAAATCTATCATCAATCATAAATCTATTACACGAAGGTTACAGGCAATTTAAAAGCAAGAGCACTCTCTTCAGGGTTTTAAATAATCCTTGTCTGTCTTGGCACATGAGAATGCAAAGATAGGAAATGGTTTGTAAAAGATCATATAATAGCTTTTACTAATTCTATTTATTTGACAGACAGAGATCACAAGTAGGCAGAGAGGCAGGCAGAGAGAAAGATGGGGAAGCAGGCTCCCCGTCAAGCAGAGAGCCTGATGAAGGGCTCGATCCCAGGACCCTGAGATCATGACCTGAGCCCAAGGCAGAGGCTTAACACACGGAGCCACCCAGGCGCCCCCAGATGAAATACATTTCTGACTTAGAAACTTCAGATAGAATTATTTTGTCCATGATGACAACTGAAGAAAATGTGTCATCCCTAAACCTAACCTTAAACCCTACCAACGCTGAAACCTAAGCTGACCTTAAAGCCCAAACTAGAACCCTGAATCCCAAACCTGGAATGGAACCCAAAGCCTGTACCTGAGCCCTGGATCCAAGCCCTGAACCACGAACCCAAACCCTAAACCAGACCTCCAAGTCATGAAACCTGAACCCAAATCTCAGCATGAAGTCAAACCCCAAATTTGACCTTGAACTTTATCCCATAAGCCCTGAGTCTTAAAGCCTAAATCATAAACTTAAAGCCCTAAACTATAACTCTGTTCCCTTGTCCTTCACTCTAAACCCTCACCCTAACACTAAACCCAAAGCCTGATCTAGAACTCTGACTAAAACCTGAACCTGTACCCAAATTCAAATGCTTCACCACACTTTGCTTATGCACTTGCCATTGATGGATATTTGCAGTTTCTACCTTTTGATTCTTGTGAACATTGTTTGGGTTGGGGGCTAGGGTTAGGGTCTTGGATTAGGGTAGGGTCCAGGCTTGAGACCAAGTTGAGGTCAGAGTGTGGGTCTGCATCAGGGCCATGTTCAGTGACACTGTTTGGGTCAAGGACTGTTGTAATTCCACATTGTTTCCAATTCATTGTTCCTTAGCTATTTGGGGGGAAGTTGGGGGGTATTGGGCTCCATGCAGCTTGAATTTCCGGAATGAAATGGCATCAGCTGGACCCCAGGAGGGAGCAGGACCTTCCACTGAAGGGTGAGCTCCCACAGTCCTGCACTGCCTTGCACCGCCTGCAGAGGGCGCCAGACCCCAGCTCCGCCCTGAGCCAAGGCTGCACAGCCACAGCTGGGACCAGAGCCCCGCCTCTTCAGGACCCACTGTGGAGACTTCTGGAGAATGTGGGGCGCCTCCCACCCTGACAGGACAAGCTGAGGAGGGTGTGGCTCTGCATCCACACTGACCGGACCCGTTGTGGAGGACGCGCCCACACTGGCAGCAGTCCAACCTCCTAAGGACCAGATGCTGGAGGAGCTGAGGAGAAGCCGCCTGAGTGCACTGTCAAGGGGTTCGTGGTCTCAGGACCCCACAGAGGAAGGGCGCCCTGTGTAGACACTGGGGCTTCCGTCGTTTTGTGTGAGGAGACGTGGCCTCCTGCTGTGCTGTGCGCGGGGCTGTGGGGTCCCCCCTTTCTGGGCTCGGGTGCTCCTAGGTCCTCATCTGTGTTTGTGTGCTCGCGGATTAGGTTCCTTGGGCTCCTCAGATGGTCTGCAGTCAGGGAGCGTCCCCCTGCTTCGGTGCTTGTGCTCTCCCCACCTCAGCCCTGCGGGGTCCTTCCCGTGTCCACACCCACTCCAGGCTTGCACCGAGTCCGGAAATTCGGGAGCCAGAGTGAGGACTCTGTAGACGGTTTTGGGGAGAGTAGGTATTTTCCCAGTGTGGGTTCTTCCCTGAGCACAGTGCCTCCCCATCTCTGTGTGTACCCCTCCCTGTCTGTCGTCATTGTTGCAGGGCTGTCAGAGGACAGGTCTGTCACCTTCTTGGTTCAGGGGCCTCCCAGGTATCTTGCTGTCTTGGATGCAGGTGTAAATGAGATCGTTTTCCGCAGTCTCTTTCTGATGGTTCCTTCGGAGCACCTAGGAGTGCCACTAATTTGTGCATATTGATTTTGTTCCTTGCAAGTTCTTGAATTTAATAGTTCAATTGGCCTTAAACTCAATCTGCCAGTTATTTGACCAGCAGCATGGGTTTAATTGGGAAGAGCAGAGAATGGCAGTCTGGGCTGAGCAAGCTAAGGTCCCATCACAGGCAAGTGCGAGAAACAAAGGAGAGGAACATTATTTCATGGAGGAGGAAGAAGTTGGGAAGGGTGCTTGAAGAAAAGTCCCTTGGAGAAAGGCAGGGTGATGGAGAATTCTCACCAGCTGAGCTGCAAAGATCCTACAAAAAGTCAGGAGATGAACCTCCAGCTTCCCCTGTGGGGCCTAAAATTGGTGAGTCTGTCCTGTGGGGGATTGCAATGTGGGGTCTGTAATGGGCACTGAGCAGCAGGCGCCCCCTTCCAGCCTCCCCTTCTGGCATCCCCAGCCCACTTTACTGGGGCTTCCCTTCCTGCTTTTGCACAGTTCTAACCAGCTTGTGGTGGAACGTTGTGGAAAAACTGAAATTCCAAATCCACTGCTTCTACTGCACCTGAGATACAGGGGCCCATGATTTAATCCTCCCACGAGTCTCTTGCTAGCCCCACCTGTCCGTTACTCATTTTGAGAGTTGATATTACCAAAGTACTGTAATTCTAAAAATTTCTGAATTAGCTGTATTATTTCTTTTTAGGTATGAAGTTAACTTCCAATTATATGAATTTAATATTTTGGTCATTGTTTTCTAATTTTATTGCCTTATTCTTGGAAAATATAGCCTGATATTTAACTCTAGGAATTTATTGGCATATACTTCTGGCCTAAATAATGGCCTGTTTGTGTAAATGTTCAACTTATGCTTATATACTTACTGAAGACTCTTGTTTTGGGGTTAGGATGGCTACATTTATTAATAGATCAGGACTATTAGATTCTCTAAATTTTGATGTCTCTTAATTTAATCTAATTAAATTATCAGTTAATGAAAGAAGTTAAATTTTTTATGTACTACTGCATCTAAACTTATCAAAGTCTTTGCTATAATTAGACAAGTATGTCATCCTGTTTTTATACCAAGTCTTACATTAAAAAAATCATACTATCTGAAATATTATTTATTTTTATTATTATTTATTTTTTTTTAAAGATTGTATTTATTAGGGTACCTCTGTTATTCCCTCTGCTGTGTGCATGTTTTTCTTTTCTCACTCTCTCTCAAATAAATAAGTAAAATTTAAAGATTATCTCTCTCAAATAAATAAGTCAAATTTTTTTTCTCAATGGGAGGGAGAAGCAGACTCTCCACTGAGCAGGGAGCCTGATGCAGGGCTCAATACCAGGACCCTGGGATCATCACCTGAGCTGAAGGCAGACACTTGAACCGACTAAGTCACCCAGGCACTCCAGCTGTTTATTTATTTATTTATTTTTATTATGCATATGTTTTATCTCTCTTTTCTACAAGTCTTTTTTTTGATCTTTTTACTTTTTTCATAAAACTGAATTATTTCAAGATGACTTGGTCATCCTCTTTTCCCCAACCTCAAAGATCATAGAGTATATTTTAACTGTTAAAATAATATTAGTATTTAAGTGCTGCCTACACAAATTAAGGCAAATTATCTGTGATCTGTATTCCTGAAAATATTTTTTTTATTATGCCTTCCTATGCCAATGACATTTTATAAGGATCTAAATGTTTCCATTTGTGATTTTTTTTTCAAGATAATAAAGCTATTACTTCATTCTTTTTTATATCTGATGTTATTTAAAAAAATTCTGTCAGTCTGATTCTTGTTTCTTTATTAATGAATTATTTTTTTTCTCTCTAACACTTGTGATTTTTTTTGTGTGTCTTTGGTATGTATGCCCTAGTTTGGGATTCATAGAGTCAACTCTAGTTATGAATATTTTCTTTCTTTTCTTGTATGTAAGTTTTAATCCAGTGTCTTGACTATTTTATGCTTGAGAAATAGATGTACATTAATATTCAAATATTTCTTTCCTTTTTCTTCTTTCATTTAAAAAAAGTCATTTATTTTATTTTATTTAAAAATATTTATTTATTTATTTGGAGTAGAGAGAGAGGGTCATGAAGAGTGGCTGATTATATACTTTCAATTTGGGAGGAGGTTAGGGATAGCACAAGCCTCCAAGGTATTTTATAAACAAGGTTTCCAGGACCTTGAGGGGGCTAGCTATTGTTAGGGAAAGGTCATTTATTACTATTTAGTAAAAACTCAGGGAAGAGACTCTTCTGATGTGTATCAGTGGGTATATGCTTGGGAGATGATTGCCAATGTATATCTTGAGGGCAGGGGTGGGGAGTAGAGATAAAGAAGTTTCCAAAGTAATTTTTACATGTGAAAGTAGATTTTCAGTATCCTGGGGGGTGGACTAAGAATGCTTTTTGCCCTGAGTGGATGTGTCCACATGGAAGCAGCTGAGTCCCCAGAGGAGCTTCAAGGACTTGTCAACAGGCTATGAATAGTAAGGAAATCTAATTTCTTCTCTAGCTTTTGTTCCACACACATCACCTACATCTTACACCTCTTTTATATTGATAATTTTAATGCTTTGCTGGTATCCAGATGACTATATCCTTAAGTGACTTCTTATCTCTATTGAATCCATTACGTATTCTATCCATTGTATTCTTAATTCAACTAGATTACATATATTTAATCTATTAGTACCACTAGGTTCTTATTCTTGTTTTTATTTCAAAATCTTTCCTTATTTCCTTACATTATTTATTGGGTATATTTTAAATCCCTGAAATACTCACTTATTATATATAAGCTGTCAACCGTATTCTTATTTTGAGGTAGCTATATCTTTTTGGGTTTTAGGACATCATACCAACAATGCCAAATAA
Source organism: Mustela nivalis (assembly GCF_964662115.1). Classification (NCBI taxonomy): domain Eukaryota; kingdom Metazoa; phylum Chordata; class Mammalia; order Carnivora; family Mustelidae; genus Mustela; species Mustela nivalis. The sequence goes on from NW_028135194.1 coordinate 42,239, forward strand.
TTTTCAGACAACAGCAGGATCTCCAAGAATTCAACTAAATTCTGACACTATCTACCTGAACATAGTGTAAGATTTCATCAGTTAATGGATCAGTCCTCCAAGACTATCTCCAACCCCACCTCAGATGCCAGTCTCACTGTAGGCCCCAGGTTATTACCTGTGCTTGTGACTGAGCAACTACAGGTTGGAGGTCCCAGTGGCCTACTTCTTACGTTCTTTTAATTTGCTACAGGGACTCACAAAACTCAGAAAAATACTTACTTTATGTTTGCCAGCTTATTAAAAGATATAATAGAAGATTTAAATCAATAGATAGATAAAGAAGTGCACAGGGCAAGGTATGGAGAATGGGCACAGAGCTTCTATTACCTTCTGTAAGACTGCCACTCTTCCTGCCTTTTCATACATTTCACAAACTAAAAGCTTTCTGAACCCAGTCCTTTCAGCTTTTCTGTGGAGGCTTCATGACATAGTCATGACTGACTAAATCATTGTCATTTGCTGATCTAATCTCCAGATCCTCTTCCCTCCCCAGATAATCCTGTATTGGGAGGAAGGGGAGGCAAAAAGTTGTGAAGGCTTTCACCAAGTGGTTGGTCCTTCAGGCAAACAGCCCTTGCCTTGAGTGAGGTCTGAAGGTCACTTCATTAACAGAACAAAACACACCTCTCTCACCCTTATCACAGGAAATCCCAAGAGTTTTAGGAGCTGTGAGTCAGTAGCCATGGTTGAAAACCAAATATTCAGATGACCAAAATATATTTCTTGTAAACCACTATATTACACTACATGCTTAAGTATTTAATTATGTGATCTTTTAAACTAATATTTTTCTAAGAGTATAAACTGTTCTGGCAGTAATCTGGATTGGGGAGTGATGTATTGCCAAATTTCTGTCGTTTTAGTCCAGGAAGTCAAAGAGAAAGAACAGGAGAGCCCCTTAGGGCAGGAAGTTCAAAGTAACAATGTTAACTACTACTACCTTTTCTTGATTTTTTTTTTTTTAAACAAGCAAATCTTCTCTTCAGAGTTGCAGTTTAAAGCCAAGAACATGCAGAATTGGGAGAAAAAATAGTTAAATTTGGAGACTTGCAGAGGTAGAATCAGAGTAGTGAAAGCCATTACAGCAACTGAACTAACTGAGGTCAGTCTTTGGTGAATCACAGAAACACGTGGAGTTGTCAAACAAAGGAATCTTTGTTTACAACATACAAGGAGATCACAGGGAATAAGTTCCAAAGCCTTGACTGTTTGAACAGGAGAGAGATTTTTATTTAGTATTTAAGATGAATACTCAGAAGGGAGAGTTTTATTATTCCGTGTATGGTTGGTCATAAGGTTGTGGCTGCATGCACATCCACATATGTATTTGTGCAATATGTATTGCATGTTCACCTGAATGAAGCTTGTATTCCACCGAGGGCAGAAACTTCAACGTTAGAATAAAGCAGAGGTAACTGTTGGACAAGGGAAAGGGACTCTGCAGGCTTCAAGAGCAGATAGAAACTAGATGGGGTCTTGGGCTCATTTTCTGGGACAAGGAATGCAAGGCCTTGATTGCTTTTGAAATAGCACTAGGAGTTTTACCACTGATTTATTGTCTCAATAGCTTAGGCTATTTCCTGGTCTGGTGGTGACTGTTAGTTTTCCCATTGCCTTGTTCCCTCAAAATCCTTAAGGAGTGAGGTTTTTGCATTTCTTTTTAAGAACCTCCCAGGAAGTTTTGGAAGAAGTGTGCTTGGGCAAGTACACAGGTGGGGTATAGATCATTGAAAATAGCTGGGGACAAAAAATGATTTTCTTATGTCAGGAAAACTATATGTCATCTTAATTTTCTGGGAACCTCTAATTCTTTCTGCTGATGTTACCAGCAGGCTTCTGAGATATTACTGATTGTTCTCTTGTACCTAAGGAAAAAGAAATGTAGAAAGCAAAAGACAAAACTTTAAAATCTATCCTCCAACTCATCAATTCACTGCAGCCACCTCTCTGTCTTTCCCTTTCTCTTTTTCTTTCTCTTTCTCTCTCACTTTCTCTCTCACATACGCACAACACACGCAAATCATCTTAAAACAATTTTTAATTTTCCCTATTCCATTTTAATATACTTGAGGCATGATCATTTTCTTAGTAAATACAAGAAAAAAAAATCTAGGATTCCATCATTCTGTGTGATTAAAGTATTGAGGAATTTACTTCCAATAGCACTTATAAAAACACATTTTATTTATGTAATATTATATAATCAGGTGCCTGCATTTTTCTTATTCTCTAACTAGTGTTATTTGGCAATTAATATTTTGTCAATCAATATTCCCCTATATCTGAATGTGTGGGCAGTGAGAGATGAGTTAGAGGCAAGGATGGTGAACACTCCCAACAACTGCAGACTACATATATCTTAAGCCATGATTTTCTTTGCAAAGGTCAACATTGATAATGTTCTAGTCATACCTCCGTGTACCAGGAAAGAAGTAGCATATTTCTTGAAAGACACAGCTATCAAAGCTCCATTGAGAAACTGTAAAGATGGACAAGCGATTTCCAAATTACATATCTGATAATGGACATCTACTCTGATTATTTAAATATGAATAAAAATAAAAAAACCTTACTAATAACCAAACAGAGTATCCAATTTTACATGTGAAGGAAATAATGGAAGAGACATGTCACCAAAAGTATATGGATGGCTTATAGGCACATGACAAATTTCTCAACATTTAGACATTAAAGAAATACAAATTAAAATCATAATGAGACATGCTTACATATCTATTAGAATGGCTAAAATTATAAAGGCTAATTGTACTTGGTCTGAGCTAGATTGAGAAGCAACAAAAAATCTAAACTGTTGTTGGCATATATCATGATACAACCACTTTGGAAAATAGTTTGAAAATTTTTTTAAATGCAAAATATGTTGCAGTTACAAAAATAGCCATTTTACTTCTAGGCATTTAACCAAGAGAAACAAACCCTATGTTCATACAGGGACTTGTATATGAATTTCATAGCAGCTTTATTTTTAAGAATTGAAAACAGTGGAAAAGTTCATCAATGTCCATCCATAGAGCAAAGAAAAATTATGATCTATTCATTAAAGAGATTACTATTCAACATCAAAATGAACTATTTACAATTGGAGATTCTCAAAGTAATGATGCTGAGAAAAGAAAAGCCAGGCAATGAATAGTATATACAGTGTGATTCCATGACTATAAAAAATCTAGAAAATACAAATTTATATATAGTCACAGTCATCAAATATATTGGTGTGATTTTAGTGCCTTCTTCTGTGATCCTATAGCTTCCTACACTTGCATCTCTGAGCATTTGTTACACCATGTGTAAATATGAACTCTTTCTCTTCATTCTGTCTTACTAGAATAAGAGTCCTTGAAATTTTATGGACAATTGAACTCTCAGTTATTAGCAGAAATTCTATCACACAGTAAGTTTCCAAATATAAAAGCCAGAATTTTACAATGACTTCTAAGCTTTACATGATCTAGCCACTCATTTAACCTCTGTGACCTCTTTCCCTGCTACTCTTCAGTCACTCACAGTGGCCTCCTTGCTATTCCTCAGATATGCCAGGCATGATCCAACCTTATGGCCTTCAAGATAGCCAATTCCTTTGTCTGGAGTGACCTTATTGCTGATAGTTCTGCGCAAATTCATCACCTTTCCATACCTTTGTTCAATTGTCAGCTTCATTGTAACTACCCTGATCTTCCTATTAAAAATTTTAACTCCCCATCCCCTGCCTAGCAACCTTGATTTTTCTCACCCTGATCGAGTTTTTCTTTTTCCCCATTGTACTCATCCTTTTTGAATGCACTATGCAATTTTTATTAAGGTTTATAGCTTTGAATTGTCTCACCCATTAAAATAAAAGTTCTACAAAGCCAAGTATTTCATTTACCAGTGTAGTCTGAAGTAATATCTGCCATATAATAGTTCAGTAGACAACTGGTAAATTTCAAAATAAATTAATGTTGAGAATATACTGAATTTCACAAGTCATTTCAATATTTATTTCCAAAAAATAAACTATGTAAAACATACCTTAAATTTACTTTCAAAATATTTTATAGCATATAATGGACAATATACATAAGCCTTAAAGAAACAATCCTATAAATAACCATTTCATACCTACTTAAAAACTACATAATACCACACTCCTAGATCCTCTCTGAACGCTCTAAAATAACCCTAAAGGAAATACATTTTTAAAAATAACAGATTTTTTGTCAAATAATTTAATAAAATAAAAGTTTCATTCATCTATGTAGATCATAATAAATGTTTTTAATAAGCATGAAATTATAACTCTGAAGTGTGCTAAAATGAAACCACCTGCTAAGGGTGAGAGAATAAAAATAAACATCATGTTTCCAAATAAGAGGAATTTATTACCTTTGAATCAAAGCATGTGGATTTGTTCAAACTGGCAATAAAGGAATATGGAGACACAAACCATAGAAAGTCATATTTTAGATTTCTAAAAGACTTCGAAGTGAAAAGTATACATTCACTTCTCACTTATTGCTCCTACATATTCATGAATTTGAGAGAAAATATAGGCCCTGTGTGTCTTAGCATCTAATGGGATATTTTTTGATATTTACATGCTTACACATAGTATGTGTTATAGTCTTCTCTTTTACATGCTGTAAAAAGGTTAACCCCTTTTCTGCAGAGATCTGAAAATGTGAAACAGTGCCTGAGTAGCTGAATTCATCTAATTCAAATTTCTTGCAGGTCTAAGACCTATTGTTTTTCACTTGACTGCCTCCTTTTTCATCTGTCAATTGGTTACAAATTCTGGTACTGAAGAGAATACATTGGGGCTGGTGGCTCAGTGTGTTAAAGCCTCTGCCTTCAGTTCAGGTCATGATCTCAGGATCCTGGGATCGAGCTCCACATCGGGACATAATGTAACGACAGATAGTTTATATGGGAGCCCTTTGGGTACTCTGGTGGATGAATGTTTTTAAATTAGTTTTTCATGGACATGGGGAGTTAGAGACGAGAAGGGAGGTGGGGGAAATTGGAAGGGGAGCTGAATCATGAGAGACTATGGACTCTGAAAAACAATCTGAGGGTTTTGAAGGGGCGGGGGATTTGGAGGTTGGGGTACCAGGTGTTGGGTATCATAGAGGGCACTGCTTGCATGGAGCACTGGGTGTGGTGCAAAAAGAATGAATACTGTTATGCTGAAAATAAATAAAAAATTAATTTAAAAAATATTAGTTTTTCGTAAACTACAAAAAAAAAAAACAAAGAAAAGCGCTCCCATTTATAGTGTACACTTTATGGTTCACAAAGCACGTGCCAACAATAAAAATAATAATGGGTTACCGTTACGCTTCATAGAAAAGGAGGTACAGGGAAATTGAATGAAAGGGAATAACAAAGTAGGTTCATAAGTCAATTTTCCTTGTAAAAAAATTAACCTGAAAGTGCGTTTCTGCCACCTCCCTCCTGTGTGACATTTTATCGATGGGAGATGGAAAATAAATGGTCTGGTTAACCTTTCCCTCCCCCTCAAAACCCATTATTTGAAAACACAAAAAGGGAAGTGAAGGGAGAAATCCTCCCACTCCCATTCCCACTCACCTCCATAGCCACCTCCTCTTCCAAGAACCTAGCAGACAAGGTGCCAAGAAGTGTTAGGTACCAGCAGTGGTCTCAGATCTCATTCAAGGATCATGGTGAAAGGCATTCAAAGAGATTGTGGGGGCACAGGGATCCAATTAAGGGGGACAAGTTTAAGGTTTGCCTGTTCCCCTAAAAACTAATGGCACTAGAGAAGATGACCTTTGGGAACTATAGCATAATGGATACAATGTGTAAAAAGCTTCAGTGAGTCATGGTGGGAAGAGGCCAAGAGGGCAGCAAACACAGTCTTAGATGATGTTATTAATAGCACTACAGGCTCTAGATTTCCTGTGGTGGTGTTCTTGGCAAGACCAGCCCGGCCAAAGTGGATACTCTCAACCTGGAACAGAGGGTCTTGGAGATGCCAGCACGTGAGGTATGATGAGAGGGTAAAATGATAGGAGGTGTCCTTTGGAAGGACTGACTCCTTGACTTTAAAAGGGAGAACCCAAATCTGTAGGTGAAATCTTTCTGGCTACAAAGAGGGCCAAGGCCTCCTAAGGCCAAGGTCTCCTCGTCACTTGCAAAGATGTCGAAGAACATATTCAGACATTTCAAAGATGTCCTCATATCATTGGTTCCCACTCTGGAATTCTATCAATAAGGTGAGAGTTCCTGTAGTTGAAAAAGAGATCTAAAAAGACTTCCCTTTCTCATGTAATTTCTGTAACCTCCAGGACACACCCAACTCCCCCTTCCAGCTCTGTAATGAAGCCACAGCTGGTGCCAATTTGTGGAACTCCTTAAAGGCTATTCTCCCTTATATACCCCGGGACCAAGTTCCCATGCTCCCTCACCCGATTTCCTGCACTCACCTCCCACCTGGTGTGTTCACACCTGCAAGTGCCTTTTACCAACCCCTTTGCCAAAAGGCAGCCAGAGTGACCTTTCAAAGACCTATCAGTTCCTGGCATTTGTCTCCATAGAAATCTGCACTGATCTTCTAACAAATTCTCAGTCCTCCAAAGGCACCCATAATCCTCCCATCAGTCTATTCATACCCCTCCAACTGACTGATGCCTGTTCTGCCCCATCTCTCTGCCCTTCAACCACACTGCCTCCTTCTTCCTGTGGAGACCTCTCATGGCACCTGCCTCCAAGCACAGGTGATTCCCATTGATGGGAAGACCCTCTTCTCTCCCCCATCTCCCCACTCCAGTTACTCCCACTTATTCGTGAGCTCACAAGCCCCATGGTACACACTCTCCATGCAGCCTGCTCTCTCTTTTCTAGCACTGGCCTCCGTTTCTAGCTGTGGTTGTGTCATGGATGTCCCTCCCCAGCTAGCCTCCAAGCTCTCTTTCCCTTTAGCTCCAACACCTGACACAGTGCCTGGCACGTAGTAAGCCCTGGCTAGCTTCTAAGAGCCTCACTGAGGGACTGAAAGCATTTTAAAAATGTCACCACGTAGGCTCCAAACTGTAGGCAGAAAAAGCTTTGCCTGGATTGACATTTTAGAGACGTATTGGTCAAGTTGGATGTGTTCACTGACTTTACCTTGTAAAATTTAAAAAAAAAAAAAAAAGACCTCTGTATCGCTTCGCATCTACCGAAGGTGCATGTATACTCCTAGACCACGTTATGAGCTTAATGGAAGGAGACAAGATGTTTTCGCTAAGAAAATGTATAAGACTGTTGAGGTCAAGTGGGAGGAAACAGTCCGTTTGTTGGAGCATTGCTATCTTACTCTATCACAGCCACTCATAAAAATCTGACACGGGGTGAGTCAGAATTGTCTGTCGGAGATGAGTTAGATCTGGCTCATGTTCCTACAGACATGAAAGCCAGAAACGAAGAAGGAGGCTTTGAAAGCGTGGGTTGAGGAGGCCGTTTGGTTCACTGCGATGAGCTAAGTGCCCAGGGCCACCAGCAGACATGCTGGCCTGTATCCTTCCTTTGTTCTGGGGTCCCTCTTGCACCATGTGGTGAGGCTGGTGGCTGGGAGCAGCTCAGGACAGTACCCGGTGGCATCTTAATTCTCCCACCCTCCTGTGGGCTCCAGTGGGCTCCAGTAGGTCCCAAGGGACAGCCTGCCTTCCTTGAAAAGCCCAGTAGCATTGGGAGCAGAAACTGGGGCCAAAGAGTGAGCACCCTGTTTGACAAGCTGGAGCAGCCACCTCTTCTTCAGATGCAGGGGGAGCCCTGGCATGCTGACTCCTCCCTTCTCCCTTTCCCCTTTCCTCTCTTCCTCCCTCTTTCCTTCCCCTCTCTCCTTCCCTGGTGGTGCCCTTTCCCAATGCCCACTTCATCCCTTTTCCTTTCTACATACCTGTCTTCTAGAGTTTCTTCTCTTTCCTCCCCATTACTTCCCTTCATCTGAATCTCCTCTTTGGTCCCTTTGTCCCTGCTCTCTGCTCCTCCTCCCCTTCCCTGGCCCCTGTTCAGCTCCATACTGAATGCAGGCAGAGCTGGACTAACATGCTCACTTGCTAGCTCAGCCACCCTCCAGAGAAGTCACTCTTCGGTGGCCACCTTCCTGACCCCCTGGTTGCTTCTCCACTTGTTCAGATATTGCTCTGAAGTCTGAGGAGGACAGAGCGGGGCTGCCACAGAAGCAGGCCAGAGGAGAAACCAAAACATGTGTCCACACTGTCCCCCAGCAGTGCTGCTCTGAGAGCTTTCAGAGTCCTCAACAGGGTTAGGATTTAGGGGCTACTTCAGAACCGGGAGTGAAAACAAGCATGGGTCAAAAGAAAAGCTATGGCACCCACAAAAAATAATAATCACAAATGAAAACTATGTTAACTCTGAGTCCCAAAGTCGAAAAATTGCCTTGAATCTGTCTCTAGAAAGCACCCAAGGCCTCACTCTCTGGGTTCTGGGTGCCGTGGAAATGGCAGGAGGCTCTGAAAAGCGCGTGGGGGTGCAGAACTATGGGGGCTAGCCTGCCCTCTGGCGGGGGGGGGGTACCTCCTGTGGCGCTTTCCCGGCCTGACCCCCTGCGGACAGGGTGTGGCACAGCGTCTGGGGTGGTCCTGGTGCCCTGGGGTTGGCAGGAGGCTGGGGCCCAAACATCCCACGCCCAGCTCCTGGACCGCGTTTTCTGCTTCAGGTGAGGGCGCGTCGTGGTGTCACTTTACCTGTGAGCAGAGGGTCCTCCAGAGAAGCCATTGGGCGGGGAGGGGCAGCAGGCGGCGGGAACGGGAACAGGACACCACGGCCTCATGGGCTAGGCTGGAGCATGAGAGTGCAGGGGCAGCGAGTATGGTGGGTCCTGCAGTCCCGAATGGGCTGCAGCACAGCACCCTGGCGCTGCGCGCCCCTCCTTCCCGCCTGGGCAATTAGCAAAGCCCCTTCTCCCGGCCGCCCCCGACCCGCCCCCGCCCCCGCCCCCCTCCCTCCTGAGTCCTCTGAGAGCTCATTTCCAGCTTTGGAAATTAGCAAAGACCCTTCTCTACGCTGGACCCACCCCCTCAATTCTGAGGCCGGAGCCCATGCTGGGGTGCGGGGCTAAGCCCTGGCATGCTGCTGCATTGCCAGCGCCTGCGCTGGGCAGCCGCCTAGCCTGGCTCCCTGAGCGGGTGTCCACGCGCAGCCTGGCTGCCAAAAGATCATCAGTCCTAAATGCCGGCTGCACTCTTGGGTCAGTTTGCTGGCTTCCAGTTTGCGCCCAAAGCCAGGAACCAGCTTCCCCAACACAGGCCTGGGCTGAGATGCCTGCCTGGGATCTGTCTGAGCAGTCTCCTCCACTCCAGGCAGGGATGGCACTTCGACCTGGATGTTTGAGTTTTTGGTTTGTTTTTTTGGTCATTGGTTATTACATGACCTCCAGGGTAGGTGCTCCACAAAGGGAGTGAAAACAGGACGGCATATATAGCATACAGCCATTCTAGAAAAATAGCTTGGGGTTCTCCTGGAAACGCGGCATTGGTCCTTGCACTATGGTTTAATAGAAAAGGGATTATGCACCAAGTTACTTAAATGAGCATAGGTTGAAATCGTTTACTGAGAGTAAATATTTTAAATAGTTATATTTTAACTAAATCTATTATCAATCATAAATCTATTACACGAAGGTTACAGGCAATTTAAAAGCAAGAGCACTCTCTTCAGGGTTTTAAATAACCCCTGTCTGTCTTGGCACAAGAAATGCAAAGATAGGAAATGGTTTGTAAAAGATCATATAATAGATTTTACTAATTCTATTTATTTGACAGACAGAGATCACAAGTAGGCAGAGAGGCAGGCAGAGAGAAAGATGGGGAAGCAGGCTCCCGGTCAAGCAGAGAGCCTGATGAAGGGCTCGATCCCAGGACCCTGAGATCATGACCTGAGCCCAAGGCAGAGGCTTAACACACGGAGCCACCCAGGCGCCCCCAGATGAAATACATTTCTGACTTAGAAACTTCAGATAGAATTATTTTGTCCATGATGACAACTGAAGAAAATGTGTCATCCCTAAACCTAACCTTAAACCCTACCAACGCTGAAACCTAAGCTGACCTTAAAGCCCAAACTAGAACCCTGAATCCCAAACCTGGAATGGAACCCAAAGCCTGTACCTGAGCCCTGGATCCAAGCCCTGAACCAAGAACCCAAACCCTAAACCAGACCTCCAAGTCATGAAACCTGAACCCAAATCTCAGCATGAAGTCAAACCCCAAATTTGACCTTGAACTTTATCCCATAAGCCCTGAGTCTTAAAGCCTAAATCATAAACTTAAAGCCCTAAACTATAACTCTGTTCCCTGTCCTTCACTCTAAACCCTCACCCTAACACTAAACCCAAAGCCTGATCTAGAACTCTGACTAAAACCTGAACCTGTACCCAAATTCAAATGCTTCACCACACTTTGCTTAGGCACTTCCCATTGATGGATATTTGCAGTTTCTACCTTTTGATTCTTGTGAACATTGTTTGGGTTGGGGGCTAGGGTTAGGGTCTTGGATTAGGGTAGGGTCCAGGCTTGAGACCAAGTTGAGGTCAGAGTGTGGGTCCGCATCAGGGCCATGTTCAGTGACACTGTTTGGGTCAAGGACTGTTGTAATTCCACATTGTTTCCAATTCATTGTTCCTTAGCTATTTGGGGGGAAGTTGGGGGGTATTGGGCTCCATCCAGCTTGAATTTCCGGAATGAAATGGCATCAGCTGGACCCCAGGAGGGAGCAGGACCTTCCACTGAAGGGTGAGCTCCCACAGTCCTGCACTGCCTTGCACCGCCTGCAGAGGGCGCCAGACCCCAGCTCCCGCCCTGAGCCCAGGCTGCACAGCCACAGCTGGGACCAGAGCCCCGCCTCTTCAGGACCCACTGTGGAGACTTCTGGAGAATGTGGGGCGCCTCCCACCCTGACAGGACAAGCTGAGGAGGGTGTGGCTCTGCATCCACACTGACCGGACCCGTTGTGGAGGACGCGCCCACACTGGCAGCAGTCCAACCTCCTAAGGACCAGATGCTGGAGGAGCTGAGGAGAAGCCGCCTGAGTGGACTGTCAAGGGGTTCGTGGTCTCAGGACCCCACAGAGAAAGGGAGCCCTATGTAGACACTGGGGCTTCCGTCGTTTTGTGTGAGGAGACGTGGACTCCTGCTGTGCTGTGCGCGGGGCTGTGGGGTCCCCCCTTTCTGGGCTCGGGTGCTCCTAGGTCCTCATCTGTGTTTGTGTGCTCGCGGATTCGGTTCCTGGGGCTCCTCAGATGGTCTGAGGTCAGGGAGCGTCCGCCTGCTTCGGTGCTTGTGCTCTCCCCACCTCAGCCCTGCGGGGTCCTTCCCGTGTCCACACCCACTCCAGGCTTGCGCCGAGTCCGGAAATTCGGGAGCCAGAGTGAGGACTCTGTAGACGGTTTTGGGGAGAGTAGGTATTTTCCCAGTGTGGGTTCTACCCTGAGCACAGTGCCTCCCCATCTCCGTGTGTACCCCTCCCTGTCTGTCGTCATTGTTGCAGGGCTGTCAGATGACAGGTCTGTCACCTTCTTGGTTCAGGGGCCTCCCGGGTATCTTGCTGTCTTGGATGCAGGTGTAAATGAGATCGTTCTCAGCTGTCTCTTTCTGATGGGTCCTTCCGAGCACGTAGGAGTGCCACTAATTTGTGCATATTGATTTTGTTCCTTGCAAGTTTTTGAATTTATTAGTTCAATTGGCCTTAAACTCAATCTGCCAGTTATTTGACCAGCAGCATGGGTTTAATTGGGAAGAGCAGAGAATGGCAGTCTGGGCTGAGCAAGCTAAGGTCCCATCACAGGCAAGTGCGAGAAACAAAGGAGAGGAACATTATTTCATGGAGGAGGAAGAAGTTGGGAAGGGTGCTTGAAGGAAAGTCCCTTGGAGAAAGGCAGGGTGATGGAGAATTCTCACCAGCTGAGCTGCAAAGCTCCTACAAAAAGTCAGGAGATGAACCTCCAGCTTCCCGTGTGAGGCCTGGAATTGGTGAGTCTCTCCTGTGGGGGATTGCAATGTGGGGTCTGTAATGGGCACTGAGCACCAGGCGCTCCCTTCCAGCCTCCCCTTCTGGCATCCCCAGTCCACTTTACTGGGGCTTCCCTTCCTGCTTTTGCACAGTTCTAACCAGCTTGTGGTGGAACGTTGTGGAAAAACTGAAATTCCAAATCCACTGCTTCTACTGCACCTGAGATACAGGGGCCCATGATTTAATTCTCCCACGAGTCTCTTGCTAACATGTGTCCTCTCCATGTTGGGTGACCTGGATTTGGGAGGGCTTGGCCTCCATCCCAAAGTCTGATGTTCTCTCTGCTTCCGTGTCATCGTGCTAACATGGATATTTGGAAGATTCATTTCCTCTGTGGTGATTTCAAAGTGCAGTCAGCTTGTTATAGCAGCACAAATACGTGCTGTCTCCACACTCAGATTCCCCAGCCGTCATTTCTTTACCACGTTTGCCACTTCACACGGGATGCTTCAGTGTGTTTGATCCCACACCAGGACAATGTCCTGCAGAACCACCACATAACCTGAAATGAGGAGATCATTACAGAAACCATCCAAGGGTTAGTGTTAGGAACCAGGGACATGGCAGGGCTGATCTGAAGACCCCATGGAGAGCTGTCTGGGTGGCTGAGTTGACAGTGGAGGTGAGGGTGAGTGTCTGGCTCTGGCTTTGTGTCCAGGAGTCAGCTCTGTGTGGGTGTGTCCTTAGCTAGGCATGCAGATTTCTGCTCCTCTGAATCCTTTCCGGAGTTCCAAATGGCACAGTTTCCTTCTGGGCAGCAGGCTGAGTCCTCTGGGATTCCCCATGTGTCCCCAAATTGTAGGGCACCTACTGCAAGGCCTTTGGGGTCAGAATCTTGAAAAGCAAACCAAAGGTTATGGTTAGGGACCACAACATGGCAGGCCCGATCTGCCAGCACTCTGTCCATCTTTCTGGGGGAGGGGGCAGTCGAGGGATTTGTTCAGGGTGAGTGTCAAGCTCCAGGTTTGCATCCAGGGGCCTGCTGAATATGGGGCTGTCCAGAGGTAGGAATGCAGATTTCAGTTCCTCTGAATCCTTTCTGGAGTTCCAAATGGCATGGTTCCTTTCAGGGTGGCAGGGTTAGTCCTATGGTGTTCCTCACTGTCCCCAATCTCTGAGGCTTTGGAGCCAGGCCGTCGGGGACAGACAAACACAGGCTGGAGAGCTTTAATGTCAGAAATGTATTTTCGCACAGATCTGGAGGCCAGAAGTTCCAGATCAAGGTGCCAGCAAGGTTGGTCTCCAGTGAGCTTTTTCTTGTTGTTCTATAGATCACTACCTTTTCAACTGTGCCCTCAGATGACCTCTTCTCTGTGGGCCCCCAGAGGGGAGGTAGGGGGAGTGCTTTCATGTGTTTCACCCTTATGAGGACACCAGTCCTAGCAGATTAGGACTCCTGTGACCTCACCAAGCCTTCAGTACCTCCTTCTAGGTAGGCCCTATCTCCAGATGCAGTCACACTGGAGATTAGGAATTCTTCATATGACTTTTGTGGGGACACAATTCAGTCCATAACAATTAGTACAGGAGAAAAGCCATGGAGAGAATTCTAGAGGAGTCACACGTTGATGTTATAAGGTAAGTGGGTATAAAAGAGCACCTCTGAAGTCCAATAGGTCATTAGAGCTAGAGGCTGACAGGAAAGTCCCGTACGTGCCACAGTTTTGAGTTTGATGCAAGCGCAACTCTGAAGGGAAGATATTTGGGAGGCCTTGGCCGACCACTACTTCCAGCCAGGGGTGATTCTGGAGGGAGTATCTCTCGGAGTGCTGCCTAGAATCAAGACTTTGGGGTTGGAAAAGTGCCACTTCCAAAGCTGGAGAAGGATGGTGCTGTAAGTTACTTGAAGAGTACTGTTCTGGGAGATAGGAGATCTGGGGTGTCTTCTTTGTTCTGCTGCTGACCAGATGTGAAAATGCAGATTAACTCCCTAACCATCTCAGTTCTACCACCATGTGCTGCTGTCATGTGTCCCAAGCCCCAGAGTTAGTTTGATCCATAAGCAGAAGCCGGTCTTTTAGTTCCCAATCTCTTAATCGGGCTGATCGTCACAATATATAGCGGACACGTGACAGCCACCGGGGAGAAGTAAGGGTTGTCTTCCCCTCAGGGAGAGTGGAAAAGCTCTAGGAGAGGGCATACCCGTAGACCAAAGGCAGCCAGTGCTGGGGAGTGGAGCCACGGGGAAGAGTGTGCTGATGGCAGCCTTGTGGAGGGAGGGCAGAAAGAGCCACCACCATGACACTTGAGTTACAGATCGAGCTTGGGGATAGAGAAGGGATCAGGGCACGGTAGAGCAGCAGCTGGCAAAGTGATTCTGTTGAGCTTAAGCTCATAGTGCCTTAGCGAATTAGAATGGGAAATGCCTTGCTATTGTCTGTGACTCTGTGATTGTGTGAGTATGAGTGACAGAGTGGGGACAAAGAGAGAGGGAGAGAGAATACATTAAATTTTAAAGAAGGACAATAAGGGACGCCTGGGTAGCTTACTCAGTTAAGCATCTACCTTTGGTTCAGGTCATGATCCCAGGGTCCTGGGATTGGATCCCATACCAGGCTCTAGTGGGGGGCCTGCCTTCCCTCTGCCTGCAGCTCCCCTTGCTTGTGATCTCTCTCTTCCTCTGTAACAAATAATAGTAAAAAATAAACAAGGGCGATACGTTATGTTTACTTTTGTTTCTGATGCCAGACATGGGTTCAGAGGATTGAAGAGGGAGATCCAAGGAGCTAGCCTCTCAAGAGGAGTGAATACCTAGTCACTGGTAAGACCCCTGGTCCTGCAATACAATATGGCTCCTGTGATCTGGGTCCTGTTAAATGCCCCTCGCCATCCTTCACCCGATAGTTTGATTCTTCATTGCGTTCAGTGTGGGGAACTGGGAGAAGCTATGACACTTGGCCCTTTGTGGAGGAATGTTAGTAGTATAAATAGCAATAGTTATCAGTTCTGGAGCACTTCCATGACTCTGCTGCAGGCACTCTGCTGTGACCTGGGTTTATAGCAGTGAGATAAACATAGAAATAGATGTGGGCTCTGTTCCCAAGAATCTGAAACCCACTATTCTCCTTGTCCCCTTCCCATTCTGTCTTCTTCAGCCCTTGTGCAATCCCACCAAGCAGGAAGCTTGCTTCTCCCCTTCCCTCTCCTGCTCCCCCTGCTTGTGCTCTCATTCCCTCTCTCTGACATGTAAATAAATCAAATGTTTTAAAAAATTATAAAAAAGGCAAAACAAATAACCATTTTTGGAGAGTGATTTTCTGAATGCAGTTATGGGCAGTGCTGGGTACTGAAGAAGACGCTCTGCTGACCAGAGGAGTGGGGAAATTACAGAACAAATTCCACAGGTCATTGAATATATCACATTCATCACCCCACCCATAGCACTCATTAATCTCTAGCCCAGCCAATATGTTGGTTATAAAAATGAGCTTTCTCCAAACTGACAGGAAGTTCTCGTTTTAGCAATGTAAATCATTCTGATCTTTATCACTAATGTGATCTAATCCTGTCTAGTAAAGAAACTTGAGAGTTCTATATCTCTGTAAGCATTTAAGAAAAACAATGGACTCTACTCTAATTACTTTTTAACTAACTTGACTTGCCAAAGGAAGGAGAAAGTAAATATCAGAAATCTTACCACTAAGCACAAGTTGCAAGTTATACCTGCCAAAATGTGGTTCAAAATATAAGTAACCAGTCTCCTTAGAAGCCTTTTACCTTCTTATATCTGTTATGTTGGGTAAATGAGTAGTTACTAGAATACAGCTGGCTCAGTGATCACAATTCTGCTTACCCTCAGAAATATAAATAGATTACATGTTTAGCCCGGTAACTGGACACTGATATAGAATTATTCACTGGCTGATTCCTAGATCAGAAACCACAAAAAATTTTTCTTTTTTATGGAAGTATGGCTGTTACAATAGTCTCACCTGTACCTCATAGTGATTGACTTAACTACTCTATACGTTACAACTCTAGATGTAACATTTTAATAAAACAACAATATCTTTGATGGTATCATGGAAATGTAAGTGCCTTGTGCACTTTTCTTAATGTGTATAATTACCTAAACATCATAGTAAGTAAATCAAGGCCATTGTCAAGCTTCCGTCAAGGAGAGTCCTTAACTAGAGGGATTTCCCATTGCTCTCAGGATGATAACCTCTGAGTTACAGGTTCCGTTAGTTGGCCACACACATTTGGAGCCTTGTGGACTTTCTGACAGCTGAGCAGCATATCTGTTTCAAGCATTGTGATCCCTGTTCTTACTGCAAGAGTGACAGTTGTCACTTTTCCTTTGACCCCTGTCTTTAGGAAAGTGTCTGACTCAGAAAGTCGAGTCAGTACCCCCCAAAAATATTTTCAGGAGAACCACCTCAAAGATGATCACCTGAGATACTGTCAAGAAAAAAAAAAACTGAAATTCTAAGCAACATCCATAAAAAGTATTTTCATGTTGATAAGGAAAGATTTTCCCCTAAATACCAGAGAGGCTCCATAAAAGTGAGATTTTTACCTATTTTGTTCACCGTGTCACCAGTCCCTAGAAGAGCGCCTAAGACATCACTCAAGATTAGGTTGCTTTGAATGAATCAAATGAATGAATGAACTGTAGCCTTTGATAGTGAGGTAGTTTATGGTCCTTAGGCAAGAGATGTGATTTGTGTTGGGATTTCAAGAATGGGAGGTGCCGAAGAGAAAATTGAGAAGCTAAATGTGAAAATATGCAATTTACTGACTGGAGTAGTTCTGAATATATTTCAAACATAATTAAACTATGGCTGTGGGTCTATATGCGTTTTCATAATTTTCCCTTGAAAATGTGAGGCATACAGATGTCATCTCCAATGAATTCTCCTTGTCCGTATACAGAATCACCAAAAAAAAAAAAAAAAAAAAAGGCATTCTGACAGTCTTCAGACCATCCACTCCAGGATTGTGACTCTTTCTTCTCCATGTTCTTTCTGACATCATGGACTTTCAGGTTGACCTCTCTCATCTTGGGTCCCACTCTCATTAGCTGTAGAAGTCATGCGATGTTTGTGATGTGAGGGTGGCAATACTCTCTGACTTTTGGTTACAATATGTCTTTGAAAGCCAGTGTTTATTCTGCTTTTACAGCATTTCTCCATTTGAATTGGCCACCTTTTAAGTGGTCATTAGCCACATGTGGCTACTAGCCATGGGACTTGGACAGCAGAGGTGTGGAAAGTCCGCACATTCTTCCACTCAAAGGATATTGTGAGTTATGCTACATCTTTTTTTTTGAAGTGCCTTTTTTAGATATTTAAATTCAATTAGCCATTAGATAGTACATCATTGGTTTCAGAGAATTCAGTAACTCATCAGTTGTGGATAACCCTTGGTGCTCATCACATCACGTGTCCTCCTTAATGCCTATCACCCAGTTTCTCCATGTCTCCCACTCCCCTCCCCCCCAGCAACTCTCAGTCTGTTTCCTATAGTTAAAGGTGCCTCATGGCTTGTCTCCCTTTCTGATGACTCCCATTCAGATTTCCCTCCCTTCCCTCTGATCCTCTGTACTACATCTTAATCTCAACAGTCAAGCAGTGGTAGTAATTCAGTCATGGAGTCATGCATATTCTAAATCTAATGAGGTGGATTCCCATACTGCCTTTGTCTCTTCCAGAGCGCTTACATTTGTTATATTATTGCTGCTGTGTTCATGTTTCTCGTTCACTGAATGTCTGATAAAAGAATTAGTAAAATGTGTGACTGCAGAAAATACAATGGTCATGGATGATGAAGAATTTCTCCTTGACCAGACTCGAGTCAAGTTCCTTTGAGTCCTCTTTCTGTCTAGCCTTGACCTTAGGCTCCGCCCACTTAGCCCAGTTTTAGCAAGAAATCTGCTTGGTCATTTTTCAGCAATCTTCTATCCTACTCTTGATATCTGATCAAATTCCTTATCTCTCACCCCTGGTATCTTACCACTTTTTTTTTTTTAAGATTTATTTATTTTGACAGAGAGAGAGCCTGAGCAGGGGGAATAGCAGAGGGAGAGAGAGAACCAGACTCCCCACTGAGCAGCAAGCCCAATGCCAGGCTTGATCCTGGGATCAGATCATGACCAAGCCAAAGCCAGAGATTTAACCAACTAAGCCACCCAGGTGCTTCAGTATCTATAACCCTTAATATCTGATCCAATCCCTTATTCCCAGGGCACCTGGTTGGTGCAGCTGGTTGAACGTTTGACTCTTGGTTTCTACTCTGGTCATGATCTCACGGTCCTGAGATTAAGCCTCACCTCAGGCTCTATGCTCAGTGAAGAGTCTGATTAAAATTCTCTTTCCCTCTCCCTCTACCCCTACCCCTGCTCCCTCTCTCTAAAATGTATTAATAAGTCTTTTAAAAAATTCCTTATCCCCTGATCTCAATAGTTTATGACCCTAGCCTTCCTTCAACAATATTACTGTCCAGATGGTTTAGCCAGAATCCCTTCATCCTTACCCTTGATGTTCCATCTTAATTTTACATTCAGTGATCCCCACCATGCTCTTTAGCTGTAAATCTCCATTTGTCTGAGCTGAGCCAGATTTCTCTCCCATACTATACAATAAAATCTCATCATAGTAGCATCCCTTGAATAAAATCTTCCTTACTCTCTTTAATGGGTGTCACAATATTTTTTTTTTCTTTAACAGTCAGGAGGGTGCTAATGGAGTACCATGACAAAAGGCCTAACTTCCTATAATGGACATTTCATTGGTTTACCTGACAAATACTCTTTCTCTCTTCTAAGGAAAATTTCCGGTTCTCAGTATAACTGCCAACTGGCCCAGGGGTGGACAAGTGAGGCAGATGAGACCAAAATGAAAATTCTGTTGAGACACTGGACCTTGAGGATTCAAGCCAAGGACATAAAAGTGTTGGTACTCCATTATTCTGATGGTCCGTTAACTCTTGCTTTTTTGGTTCCTGTGTCTATCACTGCCCCTGCCTTTTTGAAGATAATGACCATTCATCTGAGTACACGGTTCACAGAATCCCTTTGCAGTGGCCCATGCGGGCCAAGGTAGTAGAACATAATAGATCTCTGTAAGTTTTTAAAAAATGTCTTTGTCCCTGTTGCCCATGGCCATTAAAGACCAAAGGTCGGGGGTAGGGGGATATTGGAAAAGGTGAAGTTATAGTTACTCACTGATTTTTTGATTGGTAGAGAGAAAGCAACACCTACATACAGGGCCAGTGGGTGAGTGGAGGAAACATCTTTGGCTCTAGGAGGAATGGGGGAAGGAGAAATATTAATAATCTTTGTCTTTGGAACTGCCCCTGAAGACTTCCCCACACAGGAAAATGACCTAGCGTGACTCTCCTAAACTTCGGCAAGCCCCTTAAATTTAACTGACTTCTAGATCTGATACTCCCTGCTGGATAACTCTGATCATTATTGGATTGTTACTTATTTTATTTTAAAATTATTTTTAAAGAAAATTTTAATCTAAATACAATTAATTAACATATAATACTAGTTTCAGACATACAGGTTAGTGATTCATCAGTCTTTTGTAACACCCAGTGCTCACTGTATCACATGCCTTCCTTAATGTCCATCACCCAGTTACCCCATCCACCCATCCCTCTCCCCTCCAAGAACCCTCAGTTTGTTTACTGTGATTAAGAGTCTCTTCTGAGGGGTACCTGGCTGGCTCAGTGGGTTAAAGCCTCTGCCTTCAACTCAGGTTATGATCTCAGGGTCCTGGGATCGAGCCCCACATCAGGCTCTCTGCTCCCTGGGGAGTCTGCATCCTCCTCTCTCGCTCTTCCTGCCTCTCTGCCTACTTGTGATCTCTGTTTGTCAAATAAGTAAATAAAAATCTTTTTTTTTAAAGTCTCTTCTGGTTTGTCTCCCTCTTTGACTTCATCTTGTTTTATTTTTTTCCTTTACTCCCCTATGATTCTGGTTTGTTTCTTGAACTCCACATATGAGTGAGATCATATGATAATTGTCTTTCTCTGACTGACTTATTTCGCTTGGCATAATACCCTCTACTTTCACCCCTGTCATTGCAAATAATTGCCATTTATTTTAACTCGACAGAGAAGGCCACTAGAAACAGCAGGTGATGGCCCCAGCTCCTGTTCCTCCATGCAGAACATCTGTCAACACCTGTGGACATCTTTTCCTCCCCCCATTCCTATGAATGTTGCTCAGTTGTTACATGGCATGGACAAATGCTGTTGGCTGGTGGCATGGACACACTGGACAAGCTTGGCCTTCGGTAAAACAAAGACTGGCTTCAATTACTCCAACTGAAACAGGAATGCTTGGATGAACAAGCCTGCCAGGAAGTCCCACTGGAGGTACTCAACCTGTGCCCCTTCCCTCCTTGGACCAAGAACCTGAACTTGAGAGATGAATGGCTTATCCAAGGTTATGGCAAGGTTACACAGAGCTGAAACTAGACACAGGTGTACATGCCTATTGATCAAGGCTGGCTGAGAAATCGAACTGCCTCAAATCTTGATTCTTTTTGCCACTTCTTATTCTCTGACCCTGTTTTTCATAGATTAGGATGTAGGAATAATAAAAATATCAGCTAATGGGGTATCCTGACTTTTTGATCTTTTAGTTCTTGTCAGACATTTACCATAATGCTTAGCACATGGATATGTGTGTGCACACACGTGCACATGCATGACACTCAAAAAATTGTTCCCTGATATTAACTTTATCAGTGCACTTTGCATCCACCACCAATTGGCTGTTTTGTCACAAACTGATTAAAGCAGAACTGTCAAGTGAGGAACTTCAAAGCCAAAGCATTAAGTGCTTTGAAAAACCAGCACCTGGGAGGATTTGTCTCAGCATCTGTGATTAGAAGGCAGCAAAAAGAGACTTTGGGGACACAGTTCACCCCTTCATGAAGCAGCCATTCAGAACTTTCTCCGAAGGGCTAATGCCTAATCTTCCAAAGACCAGCAAGAACAAGCTTATGGTCTGTTAAAATCAGATTTTTAAAAGATTTTTATTTATTTATTTGAGAGGGAGAGAGAGAGCATGAGAGGGGAGAAGGTCAGAGGGAGAAGCGGACTCCCCATGAAGCTGGGAGCCTGATGCAGTCCTTGATCCTGGGACTCCAGAATCAAAATCAGTTTGATTGACTCAATACAGTCAGGGAGGACAGTCCTCAGGAGTCACAGAATGCTGGTTGCCATGAGGGAGGAGTCTTTTACAAAGTCTGGGCTCTCACAGAAGGAGTCTGAAGCACGTGTATGGAAAGCAGAGGTCAGTTCTGGATTAGAAGCTCTTTCTGAGGGGAAATGAGTAGAAGCAGGGATTAACCAGGACTTGGGCTCTGCTTTATTCAGTTCAAGTTGCTGCAACAAATGATGACAGACTGGGTGGCTGAAACAGCAAAACATGTACTATTCCTTGCAGTTCTAGAGACTGAGAAGTCCAAAAGCAAGATCCTGGGAGATCTGACATCTAGCAAGAGACTGCTTCATTATCTACAAATGCCCATATTTCTGTTGTAGACTTGCATGGATGACAGCTGGCAGAACAATCTCTCAGGTCGTTTCTCAGAAGTGCTTTTATCTCATTCACAAGTGTTCCAATCTCATGACCTCACCACCTCTCAAAGCCCATACCTCCTGATGGCACTCCTTGAGGGTCAGGGCTTCAACATCTGAATTGGGACAAGACACAAACATTCAGTCCATTAGCAAGTGTTGTCATGAGGACAGCATAGCTTATCAACTGGGTATCCCCAGGAATCCATGGGACTAGCAAAGCAGAATCTGGGGGTGTCACTGGTAGGAAAGCAGGAGGTCCCCAAGACAGTCCTCATAGCATTTTACAGAGACAGCAGGACCCTTGAGAAACAATAGTTTCCGTGACCCATACACCAGCCTTTATCTATGCCTGTCCTCCCTGCTGGATTCACAGCAAGCCTACTTCTTTCTTTTCCAGTACAAATGGATTTCCACTCTCTGAATCCTGATGAATTTTTGCTCTTTTGCAGTTAGTAGGTTGTCCCTCAGGATTCTGCATGTCTGGATTTGCAATCGTGGAAACTGCCAAAGGTCTAGGGACCTGCATGGCAGAACCCGGCCTCTACCACTATTGCCCAAGGTAGGGACTCTGGTCCCTTGAGTGTCCTGTGCTGCTGTCAAAGGTCTGTGTGCATTGGCTTATTGTTTTTTTTTTTTAATGTAATTGCTTATACGTGTGTTTCATCATGCTCAAGTGGCCTTTCTGTGAAAAAGTGGCCAAGCTACACCTAGAAGTCACTGAAGAAAGTTCTAAGAACTCCTGGTTAGTATGAGGCTAGAGAGAGAGAGAAAGAGAGAAAAGAAATCTGCCTCTCTGCATTTTGCAAGTCCCTGGGCAAAATCTGTTGGCTGTGCACTCCTCACACGAAGATTCCAGGCAGGGAGACCCTCCTGAGCCTCATCTCCCTGAGTTCCTCTTCCAGAAGCAATCCCTAGTTTGAGACCAGGGTTAGCGAAAATAGAGCAGCAAAGCAGGGTCCAGAAGGAAGGACTGCCACAGACCATGGAGCACCAGGGGGACAGGCTGGTACCTCCTCACGGTTGGGGTACAAATGGGCTCAGCTCAGCAGGTATAGGGGTGCCCTTGGCCCCTCTGGTGGGCTTTGCAGTGCCCCAATCTCAGGAAGAAAAAAGGCTGGCTCAGGTGACATATTTTTGACTGGGAAGGAGCTGACAGCAATGGAAATAAACAAGTAGGGAATGATGTTGTAAAGTTGGAGGGTTTGTCCTTTATATCTCAGCTTTCTCTCCTATCTTCCCCTGCTCTGTAGTGTGTTATCAAAGAAGTTTTTGGCATGATATTCCTGTTCACTGATTAACTCTTGAGCTGTGTCTTTTCTGCTGTTCAGCTCATCTGGTGAATTCTTTTACTGTAAAAAGTATCTTGCCCTTGCAAGGGCAATGGCAAGACCTGAGAAATCCCAGAGATTTCAGCTTGCCACCCAGAAGGAAACCAGGCTATTTGGAATGCTGGAAAGGATTCAGAGTAGGGGAAATCGTCTTGGACATCTGAGACCACCCCCACATTCAGCGGTCCACTGGACACAAACCCAGACCTTGATACTGATCCTGAACCATGCTCTCAACTCAGACCCCTGTGATCCTCGCCACAGTGCTTTCAGATCAGTGCAGCCATGCCCATAGGCACAAACTCTTAAGCCTAGATTCTGTCCTGAGAGGTGTGTCCCCGACGGCCTGGCTCCAAATCCTCAAAGATTGGGGACAGTGAGGAACACCATAGGACTCACCCTGCCACCCTGAAAGGAACCATGCCATTTGGAACTCCAGAAAGGATTCAGAGGAACTGAAATCTGCATTCCTACCTCTGGACACCCCCATATTCAGCAGGCCCCTGGATGCAAACCTGGAGCTTGACACTCACCCTGAACAAATCCCTCGACTGCTTCCTCCCCCAGAAAGATGGACAGAGTGCTGGCAGATCGGGCCTGCCATGTGGTGGGCCCTAACCATAACCTTTGGTTTGGTTCGGTTCTCAGGATTGTGACCCCAAAGGCCTTGCAGTAGGTGCCCTACAATTTGGGGACACATGGGCAATCCCAGAGGACTCAGCCTGCTTCCCAGAAGGAAACTGTGCCATTTGGAACTCCGGAAAGGATTCAGAGGAGCAGAAATCTGCATGCCTAGCTGAGGACACACCCACACAGAGCTGACTCCTGGACACAAAGCCAGAGCCAGACACTCACCCTCACCTCCACTGTCAACTCAGCCACCCTGACAGCTCTCCATGGGGTCTTCAGGTCAGGCCTGCCATGTCCCTGGTTCCTAACACTAACCCTTGGATGGTTTCTGTAATGATCTCCTCATTTCAGGTTATGTGGTGGTTCTGCAGGACATTGTCCTGGTGTGGGATCAAACACACTGAAGCATCCCGTGTGAAGTGGCAAACGTGGTAAAGAAATGACGGCTGGGGAATCTGAGTGTGGAGACAGCACGTATTTGTGCTGCTATAACAAGCTGACTGCACTTTGAAATCACCACAGAGGAAATGAATCTTCCAAACAACCATGTTAGCACGACGACACGGAAGCAGAGAGAACATCAGACTTTGGGATGGAGTCCAAGCCCTCCCAGATTCAGGTCACCCAACATGGAGAGGACACATGTTAGCAAGAGACTCGTGGGAGAATTAAATCATGGGCCCCTGTATCTCAGGTGCAGTAGAAGCAGTGGATTTGGAATTTCAGTTTTTCCACAACGTTCCACCACAAGCTGGTTAGAACTGTGCAAAAGCAGGAAGGGAAGCCCCAGTAAAGTGGACTGGGGATGCCAGAAGGGGAGGCTGGAAGGGGGCGCCTGCTGCTCAGTGCCCATTACAGACTCCACATTGCAATCCCCCACAGGAGAGACTCACCAATTCCAGGCCCCACACGGGAAGCTGGAGGTTCATCTCCTGACTTTTTGTAGGAGCTTTGCAGCTCAGCTGGTGAGAATTCTCCATCACCCTGCCTTTCTCCAAGGGACTTTCCTTCAAGCACCCTTCCCAACTTCTTCCTCCTCCATGAAATAATGTTCCTCTCCTTTGTTTCTCGCACTTGCCTGTGATGGGACCTTAGCTTGCTCAGCCCAGACTGCCATTCTCTGCTCTTCCCAATTAAATCCATGCTGCTGGTCAAATAACTGGCAGATTGAGTTTAAGGCCAATTGAACTATTAAATTCAAGAACTTGCAAGGAACAAAATCAATATGCACAAATTAGTGGCACTCCTAGGTGCTCGGAAGGAACCATCAAAAAGAGACTTCGGAGAAAGATCTCATTTACACCTGCATCCAAGACAGCAAGATACCCGGGAGGCACCTGAACCAAGAAGGTGACACCTGTCATCTGACAGCCCTGCAACAATGACGACAGACAGGGAGGGGTACACACGGAGATGGGGAGGCACTGTGCTCAGGGTAGAACCCACACTGGGAAAATACCTACTCTCCCCAAAACCGTCTACAGAGTCCTCACTCTGGCTCCCGAATTTCTGGACTCGGCGCAAGCCTGGAGTGGGTGTGGACACGGGAAGGACCCCGCAGGGCTGAGGTGGGGAGAGCACAAACACCGAAGAAGGCTGATGCTCCCTGACTGCAGACCATCTGAGGAGCCCAAGGAACCGAATCCGCGAGCACACAAACACAGACGAGGACCGAGGAGCACCCGAGCCCAGAAAGGGGGGACCCCACAGCCCCGTGCACAGCACAGCAGGAGGCCACGTCTCCTCACACAAAACGACGGAAGCCCCAGTGTCTACACAGGGCGCCCTTCCTCTGTGGGGTCCTGAGACCACGAACCCCTTGACAGTGCACTCAGGCGGCTTCTCCTCAGCTCCTCCAGCATCTGGTCCTTAGGAGGTTGGACTGCTGCCAGTGTGGGCGCGTCCTCCACAACGGGTCCGGTCAGTGTGGATGCAGAGCCACACCCTCCTCAGCTTGTCCTGTCAGGGTGGGAGGCGCCCCACATTCTCCAGAAGTCTCCACAGTGGGTCCTGAAGAGGCGGGGCTCTGGTCCCAGCTGTGGCTGTGCAGCCTTGGCTCAGGGCGGGAGCTGGGGTCTGGCGCCCTCTGCAGGCGGTGCAAGGCAGTGCAGGACTGTGGGAGCTCACCCTTCAGTGGAAGGTCCTGCTCCCTCCTGGGGTCCAGCTGATGCCATTTCATTCCGGAAATTCAAGCTGCATGGAGCCCAATACCCCCCAACTTCCCCCCAAATAGCTAAGGAACAATGAATTGGAAACAATGTGGAATTACAACAGTCCTTGACCCAAACAGTGTCACTGAACATGGCCCTGATGCAGACCCACACTCTGACCTCAACTTGGTCTCAAGCCTGGACCCTACCCTAATCCAAGACCCTAACCCTAGCCCCCAACCCAAACAATGTTCACAAGAATCAAAAGGTAGAAACTGCAAATATCCATCAATGGCAAGTGCCTAAGCAAAGTGTGGTGAAGCATTTGAATTTGGGTACAGGTTCAGGTTTTAGTCAGAGTTCTAGATCAGGCTTTGGGTTTAGTGTTAGGGTGAGGGTTTAGAGTGAAGGACAAGGGAACAGAGTTATAGTTTAGGGCTTTAAGTTTATGATTTAGGCTTTAAGACTCAGGGCTTATGGGATAAAGTTCAAGGTCAAATTTGGGGTTTGACTTCATGCTGAGATTTGGGTTCAGGTTTCATGACTTGGAGGTCTGGTTTAGGGTTTGGGTTCGTGGTTCAGGGCTTAGATCCAGGGCTCAGGTACAGGCTTTGGGTTCCATTCCAGGTTTGGGATTCAGGGTTCTAGTTTGGGCTTTAAGGTCAGCTTAGGTTTCAGCGTTGGTAGGGTTTAAGGTTAGGTTTAGGGATGACACATTTTTTTCAGTTGTCATCATGGACAAAATAATTCTATCTGAAGTTTCTAAGTCAGAAATGTATTTCATCTGGGGGCGCCTGGGTGGCTCCGTGTGTTAAGCCTCTGCCTTGGGCTCAGGTCATGATCTCAGGGTCCTGGGATCAAGCCCTTCATCAGACTCTCTGCTTGACGAGGAGCCTGCTTCCCCATCTTTCTCTCTGCCTGCCTCTCTGCCTACTTGTGATCTCTGTCTGTCAAATAAATAGAATTAGTAAAATCTATTATATGATCTTTTACAAACCATTTCCTATCTTTGCATTCTCATGTGCCAAGACAGACAGGGATTATTTAAAACCCTGAAGAGAGTGCTCTTGCTCTAAATTGCCTGTAACCTTCGTGTAATAGATTTATGATTGATGATAGATTTAGTTAAAATATAACTATTTAAAATATTTACTCTCAGTAAACGATTTCAACCTATGCTCATTTAAGTAACTTGGTGCATAATCCCTTTTCTATTAAACCATAGTGCAAGGACCAATGCAGCGTTTCCAGGAGAACCCCAAGCTATTTTTCTAGAATGGCTGTATGCTTATATATGGCGTCCTGTTTTCACTCCCTTTGTGGAGCACCTACCCTGCAGGTCATGTAATAACCAATGACCAAAAAAAACAAACAAAAAACCCAAACATCCAGGTCGAAGTGCCATCCCTGCCTGGAGTGGAGGAGACTGCTCAGACAGATCCCAGGCAGGCATCTCAGCCCAGGCCTGTGCTGGGGAAGCTGGTTCCTGGCTTTGGGCGCAATCTGGAAGCCAGCAAACTGACCCAAGAGTGCAGCTGGCCTTTAGGACTGATGATCTTTTCGCAGCCAGGCTGCACGTGGACACCCGCTCAGGGAGCCCGGCTAGGAGGCTGCCCAGCGCTGGCGCTGGCAATGCAGTAGCATGCCAGGGCTTAGCCCCGCACCCCAGCCATGGCTCAGGTTTCAGAAGTTAGGGGGCGGGGCCGGAGCAGAGAAGGGTCTTTGCTAATTTCTGAAGCTGGAAGTGAGCTCTCAGAGGACTCAGGAGGGAAGGGGGGGGCGGGTCGGGGGCGGCCTTGAGCAGGGGTTTTGCTAATTGCCCAGGCGGGAAGGAGGGGCGCACAGCGCCAGGGTGCTGTGCTGCAGCCCATTCGGGACTGCAGGACACACCATACTCGCTGCCCCTGTGCTCCGACGCTGCAGCCTAGCCCCTGATGCAGCGGTGTCCCGTTCCCGTTCAGGCCTTCAGGCCGCCTGCTGCCCCTCCCCGCCCCATGGCTTCTCTGGAGGACCCTCTGCTCACAGGTAAAGTGACACCGCGACGCGCCCTCACCTGAAGCAGAAAACGCAGGACAGGAGCGGGGTGTGGGGTGGTCGGGGCCCAGCCTCCCGCCAACCCAAGGGCACCAGGACCACCCCGGACGCCGCACCACACCCTGTCCGCAGGGGGTCGGACCAGGACGGCGCCACAGGAGGTACCCCCTCCTCACCCCGCCAGCCGGCAGGCTAGCCCCCATAGTTCCGCACTCCCATGCGCCTGTCAGAGCCTCCTGCCATTCCCAGGGCACCCAGAACCCAGAGAGTGAGGCCTTGGGTGCTTTCTAGTGACAGATTCAAGGCAATTTTTCGACTTTGGGACTCAGAGTTAACATAGTTTTCATTTGTGATTATTATTTTTGTGTGGGGGCCGTAGCTTTTCTTTTGACCTATGGTTGTTTTCACTCCTGGTTCTGAAGAAGCCCCTAAATCCTAACCCTGTTGAGGACTCAGAAAGCTCTCAGAGCAGCAGTGCTGGGGGACAGTGTGGACACATGGTTTGGTTTCTCCTCTGGCCTGCTTCTGTGGCAGCCCCGCTCTGTCCTCCTCAGACTTCAGAGCAATATCTGAACAAGTGGAGAAGCGACCAGGGGGTAAGGAAGGTGGCCACCGAAGAGTGACTTCTCTGGAGGGTGGCTGAGCTAGCAAGTGAGCATGTTAATCCAGCTCTGCCTGCATTAGCGATGGAGCTGAACAGGAGCCAGGGAAGGGGAGGAGGAGCAGAGAGCAGGGACAAAGGGACCAAAGAGGAGATTCAGATGAAGGGAAGTAATGGGGAGGAAAGAGAAGAAACTCTAGAAGACAGGCATGTAGAAAGGAAAAGGGATGAAGTGGGCATTGGGAAAGGGCACCACCAGGGAAGGAGAGAGGGGAAGGAAAGAGGGAGGAAGAGAGGAAAGGGGAAAGGGAGAAGGGAGGAGTCAGCATGCCAGGGCTCCCCCTGCATCTGAAGTAGAGGTGGCTGGTCCAGCTTGTCAAACAGGGTGCTCACTCTTTGGCCCCAGTTTCTGCTCCCAGTGCTACTGGGCTTTGCAAGGAAGGCAGGCTGTCCCTTGGGACCCACTGGAGCCCACAGGAGGGTGGGAGAGGTAAGATGCCACCAGGTCCTGTCCTGAGCTGCTCCCAGCCACCAGCCTCACCACATGGTGCAAGAGGGACCCCAGAACAAAGGACGGACACAGGCCAGCATGTCTGCTGGTGGCCCTGGGCACTTAGCTCATCGCAGTGAACCACACGGCCTCCTCAACCCACGCTTTCAAAGCCTCCTTCTTCGCTTCTGGCTTTCATGTCTGTAGGAACATGAGCCAGATCTAACTCCTCTCCGACAGACAATTCTGACTCACCCCGTGTCAGATTTTTATGAGTGGCTGTGATAGAGTAAGATAGCAATGCTCCAACAAACGGACTGTTTCCTCCCACTTGACCTCAACAGTCTTATACATTTTCTTAGCGAAAACATCTTGTCTCCTTCCATTAAGCTCATAACGTGGTCTAGTAGTATACATGCGCCTTCGGTAGATGCGAAGCGATACAGAGGTCCTTTTTTTTTTTTTAATTTTACAAGGCAAAGTCAGTGAACATATCCAACTTGACCAATACGTCTCTAAAATGTCAATCCAGGCAAAGCTTTTTCTGCCTACAGTTTGGAGCCTACGTAGTGACATTTTTAAAATGCTTTCAGTCCCTCAGTGAGGCTCTTAGAAGCTAGCCAGGGCTTACTACGTGCCAGGCACTGTGTCAGGTGTTGGAGCTAAAGGGAAGGAGAGCTTGGAGGCTGGCTGGGGAAGGACATCCATGACACAACCACAGCTAGAAACGGAGGCCAGTGCTAGAAAAGAGAGAGCAGGCTGCATGGAGAGTGTGTACCATGGGGCTTGTGAGCTCACGAATAAGTGGGAGTAACTGGAGTGGGGAGATGGGGGAGAGAAGAGGGTCTTCCCATCAATGGGAATCACCTGTGCTTGGAGGCAGGTGCCATGAGAGGTCTCCACAGGAAGAAGGAGGCAGTGTGGTTGAAGGGCAGAGAGATGGGGCAGAACAGGCATCAGTCAGTTGGAGGGGTATGAATAGACTGATGGGAGGATTATGGGTGCCTTTGGAGGACTGAGAATTTGTTAGAAGATCAGTGCAGATTTCTATGGAGACAAATGCCAGGAACTGATAGGTCTTTGAAAGGTCACTCTGGCTGCCTTTTGGCAAAGGGGTTGGTAAAAGGCACTTGCAGGTGTGAACACACCAGGTGGGAGGTGAGTGCAGGAAATCAGGTGAGGGAGCATGGGAACTTGGTCCGGGGGTATATAAGGGAGAATAGACTTTAAGGAGTTCCACAAATTGGCACCAGCTGTGGCTTCATTACAGAGCTGGAAGGGGTGTGTCCTGGAGGTTACAGAAATTACATGAGAAAGGGAAGTCTTTTTAGATCTCTTTTTCAACTAGAGGAACTCTCACCTTATTGATAGAATTCCAGAGTGGGAACCAATGATATGAGGACATCTTTGAAATGTCTGAATATATTCTTCGACATCTTTGAAAGTGACGAGGAGACCTTGGCCTTAGGAGGCCTTGGCCCTCTTTGTAGCCAGAAAGATTTCACCTACAGATTTGGGTTCTCCCTTTTAAAGTCAAGGAGTCAGTCCTTCCAAAGGACACCTCCTATCATTTTACCCTCTCATCATACCTCACGTGCTGGCATCTCCAAGACCCTCTGTTCCAGGTTGAGAGTATCCACTTTGGCCGGGCTGGTCTTGCCAAGAACACCACCACAGGAAATCTAGAGCCTGTAGTGCTATTAATAACATCATCTAAGACTGTGTTTGCTGCCCTCATGGCTTCTTCCCACCATGACTCACTGAAGCTTTTAACACATTGTATCCATTAAGCTATAGTTCCCAAAGGTCATCTTCTCTAGTGCCATTAATTTTTAGGGGACCAGGCAAACCTTAAACTTGTCCCCCCTAATTGGACCCCTGTTCCCCCACAATCTATTTGAAAGCCTTTCACCATGATTCTTGAATGAGATCTGAGACCACTGCTGGTACCTAACACTTCTTGGCACCTTGTCTGTTAGGTTCTTGGAAGAGGAGATGGCTATGGAGGTGAGTGGGAATGGGAGTGGGAGGATTTCTCCCTTCACTTTGCTTTTTGTGTTTTCAAATAATGGGTTTTGAGGGGGCGGGAAAGTTTAACCAGACCATTTATTTTCCATCTCCCATCGATAAAAAGTTTACCACTCCCCACTGGAAGAATTTATATCTTTCCTTTGAATCTACAGGAAAATCTCCCAAACCCAGACCACCACCATGTGGATTCAGCCATCTTCTGATTCACCTCCAGATTGTCTCCTCCTAACTGCTCAAGCCACAGGTTAAGGGCGAAATGTTCAATGCCCAAGCAGTTAAGTGGGGAACACGTTTATCTAAGCAATTGCATGCAGCTCTCTATCTGCATACAGGGGGTCTCTCCCAAGCCTTTCCAACCTCAGCAAAAGAAGACAAAGCCCCAGCAGTCTGGGGTATATATCATTCATTCATTCCTGTGTTCAACACTCATGGCGGATCCCCACCAAGACAGTGGGAGAGCAAGGACTGGAGAAATCCTGGAAGCTGAAGTCTGAGGAGGATTTCAAATTCAAGTCAGAGATGAAAGAAACATCTGGACTTGGTCCTCAGGTACATGCAGTATTCTGAACTGAGGCTAGAACCAGAGACCATTCTAATGAAAGGCCTCTACAGGTGGGCTCTCACAGGTGGGCCCCAACTCAGTTTCGTGTATATTCATTCATGAAATAGCTCTTTGGGTCAACATGCAGAAGAAAACCATTTCAGAAAACTGACAATGAGGAGAGTAAAGGGAAGCCAGAAGGCTTGTGAATGGGGAGAGAGGAGGAGCCAGGGCAGGAAACCAAGAATCCCTCCCTGCCCTCCTTGCTGCCAGGGAGGTCTGAGGGACTAGTTTCCACCTGGGATCCCAAGTCCAGAACAAAAGCAGCGGGGCCACGGCGGGGGAGGGAAGGGGGTCCTCAGCACGGGCGCATGGGGCTGCGGAAAGATGGGGGCTAGCGTGCCTGCTGGCGGGGGGCACCTCGCAAGGCGCTGTCCCCAGCCCGACCCCATGAGGACCCGGGTTTGGCGCAGCGTCCGGGGTGGTCCCGGTGCCCTGGGGTTCGCGGGAGGCTGGGCCTCCACAACCCCCCTCTTCGCCCCCAGGTCGGGTCCGCGCTTTCTGCTCCAGGTGAGGGCGCGGCGCGGTGTCACTTTACCCCTGTGCAGAGGGTGGTCCGGAGAAGCCTTGGGGCGGGGAGGGGCAGCAGGCAGCAGGAGCGGGACAGCGGAGCCTCACATGGGAGCGTACGGGCGGCGAGTCCGGTGGGTCCTGCAGTCCCGACTGAGCCGCAGCACAGCACCGCGGCGCTGCCCGCCCCTCCTCCGCCAGCCCCTCCACCTCCTCCCAGACTCTCAGCCACATCCTCTGTGAGCTCACTTCCAGCTTAGGCAATTAGCAAAGCGCCTTCTCCCCGCCGCCCTCCACCCGCCCCCGCCCCCCTCCCTCCTGAGTCCTCCGCGAGCTCCCTTTTCGCTTTGGCAATTAGCAAAGCCCCTTCTCTGCCCTGCCCCCGCCCCCTCCCTCCTGAGGCCCCGCCCTGGCTGGGGCGCGGGGGAAGCCCCGGGGGCTACAAGCTTGACCAGCGCTGGCGCTGGGCAGCCTCCTAGCCTGGCTCCTTGAGCGGGTGTCCACCCGCGGCCTGGCTGCAAAAAGATCATCAGTCCTGTTAACCCTGGCTGCACTCTCCCGTCAGTTTGCTGGCTTCCAGATTGCGCCCAAAGCCAGGAACCAGCTTCCCCAACACAGGCCTGGGCTGAGATGCCTGCCCAGGATCTGTTTGAGCAGTCTACTCATCTCCAGGCAGGGATGGCACTTCCACATGGATGTTTGGGTTTTTTTATTGTTTTTTGGTCATTGGTTATTAGTACATGACCTCCAGGGTAGGTGCTCCACAAAGGGAGTGAAAACAGGATGCATGATATACCCCTCACCTCCCATGCTGTCTTTCTCTTAAATAATAAGCACTGCTGAACTATCTTAGATTCTGTACCTTCTCTCCAGCCATGAACCTATCACTGTCTTTAACTCTTGAAAACTTCATTAGACAAATTAATGTGGTGAAGGAAGCAATATGAGAAAGCCTATTAATCTGATGAGCATGGAACTGAACAAACCCTATAGATACTTTCCCTTTGATTTCTAGCCTATCAATACCTACAGTGAGTCACATACACTCAAGATTATTGTTTTTATTGTATACTTCATATATTCATTGATTTTGGACTCGTTATCATTTCGTTGAAGTGTTAAACTATGGTAATAAACAAACTTTTAATTAACTTTTCCTCCTATGATACAAATATAACTTGCACTTGAGCTTTAGCTAATTTTATGTTCTAAAATTGCCAAAACAAAATGATCAAGGTTTCTAGATTATTTACTGTCTTTTCTACTATATAATATTGTTCTATCTCTTCTGTATAAAGAAAATGAATGCTTGGGGCTCTTGGGTGGCTCAGTGTGTTAAAGCCTCTGCCTTCTGCTCAGGTCATGATCCCAGAGTCCTGGGATAGAGCCCCACATCAGGCTCTCTGCTCAGCAGGGACCCTGCTTCCCTTCCTTTCTCTCTGCCTGCCTCTCTGTCTACTTGTGATCTCTGTCTGTCAAATAAATAAATAAAATCTTTAAAAAAAGAAAATGAATGCTTGATAACTAAATGAATGCTTTACTGAACAAATTAAATATGGCAATAGCATTTTATTTTATCATGCTTCACATATTAAACAATAATATTATATCACTAGTCTACAAATAATCTACTCGCATAGTCATTTGGAAGCTTTTAGCAAAAGAATTCTTCCTCCTGATTGTAGTATAAAAGCCACAGAAATATACAGAAGACTCCTAGGATAGAAAGTTAAATCCAGTTATCCGTGATGCCTTGAGGAGGACCTGATCTATGTATGTCCTGGGATGCACTAGTAACTGTTACATGTGATAGGATTATATTTAATATATACAGTTTCATTTACTTCACAAAGGACATGTAAATTTGAGAATAAAATATTTGATGAATCTATAAAGTCTATATCTATTTGTAACTAATGTGGTAGAATTAAGATGTTAATTTGAAAAAAAATTCATTGAACACATTCAATTGTTTTTATATATATAAACAGCATTATTTATTTATGTAAATAAATGCATTGTCAGTAAAATCCATTTACTTATCAATCATAAGGGTAATTTTAAGTACTAAGAATAAGAAATATGTGAAAAGATAAGTGTTCAAGAGTGCAGTTTGTGGTAATTAATACAATATGATAGGCTCATAAAAATGATATATTACTTGAACTTAAAAGCTTCTATAATTAAGCGATGACCACTTGAAATTTGTAATTAGTCTTGCTGCAGTTTTTCCTTGCACTTATTGCCCTTCCCCAGAAGTTCATTAAGAATTTCTGTGAATGTCCTTATGTTTAATCTCATTCATAGATTCCACTGCTGCTCACAAAACAAAGCCAAAAAGAGAGGTAACTCTATGTGGCACTCCATCCACAAGCAATACATTCATAAATAATTAAAAAGCTCTCTACTTCATTTGTTACCCATTCAGCTGATAATTTAAATGAGTAACTGAGGCCATTTTATCAGCACTTTTAATAGAATGCGACTCAGAAACTTCACAGTGTTATTTAAGAAGAAATGCTCACGTGTTAAGGTTTTTATTTTTTTAAATCAACAAAATAATTTTCAAATATTAAAAGCAAATGTCTCCTTTTCCTCCAAGTTTCCTTGCTATGTCAAAGTTACAAATAAATATATTAAAATCGTATTTTGAGTAGTAGATAAAAACAAAAGTTTTGAAACTGTGGGTTGAGTGTCTGGGTTAACTTGTATAAATATCTGAACTCAATGTATTTAGACTTTATTAGATTTTTTTTTTAGACTATTTAAAAATACATGCTGAGATAATGACAACATTATTTTATTCATTTTAATAAATAAATTATTTTATTTAATTATGTTTAGATATTTATTTATTAAATTAATGATTTAATATTTAATAATCTAAATGTGAAATATTTTAAATTCTAAAAATATTTATTTAATTAAATTGATATATTTAATATAAATATTTAATAAATTATTTAACCATTATTATAATTATGCAATACATTATGTATTGTGTAATAATTGCATTTTAATAAATAAATAAATGTATTATTTACATTATTTTATTTTATTTTATTTACTTGACAAAGAGAGGGAGAACGCAAGCAAAGGGAGCTGCAGGCAGAAGGAGAGGGAGAAGTAGGCTCCCAGCTGAGTAGAAAGTTCAACCTGGGGTTCCATCCCACGACCCTGGGATCACCACCTGAGTCGAAGGCAGATGCTTAAGTGACTGAGCCATCCAGATGCCCAAGGCTTTGTATTCTTCGCTTCTAAATATTGATGCTCCTTCATCTCTGGAGTTAGTAAATTGATGTTGAGAATTCATATCAAAGAATTGATAGTAGCTGTTAAACAGAAACATGTAATTTAGGGGAAAAAAAAGAACAGAAGGAAGAGAAAGGCCAAAAGTCAAAAGCACATTAATATAAAATTTAATTAGATAAAAAAGCTGATATTCCTGAAGGGGGCTAATAAAAGAGCTGCAAAGAGCTGATAGGATTAGGAAAATTGTCCACTCCTGGTCATTTCATAATTTTAAACTATTCCTTATTAATAAATATACATAGTTCCAGAAACACAAGCACATAGGAACATTTCCACCAAGTTTCCTCTAACAGCATTTACAAATTAGACGTTCAAACAATGCAGTTCATTACATGTTGCATCTGTATCTTAAAGTTTAAACACTTTCTGTGACACATTTTCTAACAATTAAAATTAAAAAATATATATATATATACCTTATCCCTAAATGGAAAAAAAAATATATATATATATATACATAGAAACCTTATTCCTAAATGAAACCTTTCTTTGTTTATTAGCTTAAATAGGTAAATTAGCAACAACAACAACAACAAACAGCTAATATTATAAAGGTAGGAACAATTTACCTTTTCATTTATTGCTATTTTCTAAAAATTCCTATTTTATTTTTTTCTCAAGTCTGTCATAATAATTTTCTAAATCTCCTGCCTTATTCAATTTTTTTCTTTTAGTGGAAATCTCTATTTCATATTTATTTTCTCTTCCTCCACTCTTTGCTCTAATAATTCAATGTATTATTAGATTTTCTGTTTTTCTCTTTATCCAGATATATCTTTTCTTTCTTTCTTTCTTTTTTAAATAATTTGATTTGCTGGCATTTTACATCAGTACATGCTTTCTTATGGATGTTAGAAATGTCTGTGGAACTACTAGAAGAATAAACTTTTTTACCTTTAAGAAGTTTACAGTCTAGAGTGCCTGGGTGGCTCAGTTGGTTAAGTGTCTTCCTTCAGCTTAGGTCATGATGCCAGGGTACTAGGATCCAGTCCTGCATCAGCTGCCTGCTCAGCAAGGAGTCTGGTTCTTCCTCTCCCTCTGCCCCTCCCTCTCTCTCTCTAATAAATAAATAAAATCTTTTAAAAAAAGACTTACTGAAATCTGAGACTGAATTACTAAATTCAGTCTTAATAGAAGACAGCTAAACAAAGCAATGATCACAACTGGAAAATTTAGCGAGATCATGATTTAACATTTTTGGTTGACACAGGACCTCTTTCAGTAACAACTTTCCCTAAATATCAATTTCTTTGTAAGGCAAAAAATTTTGACAAGAAATCCAGATCCTTCTGATCGTTTTCATATCAATTTAATGTGACATCCTCAGAGTATATAATCAAATATGTAATTATTCTATCTGTTGCCTTGTATATTGCCTGTATCTTTTTCAGACTCAAAGTTCCATTGAGGTAGAGTTTTTTTTTTTTTAAAGCAGAGATTTTTAAAGTGTTTGATATATACAATATGCTTAATAAGTTTTTAAAAAACCTATGTATTACAGAAGACTTAAACAGGCTTTAAAAAAAGAAGGTGATATTAGTGGTCATATCAAACAATTTTCAGGTTTCAGTCATGTAAATAACTACATTTCTCAGAGACAGAGAAACATACAAATGATCTGGGTCCAGTAGGATAATGCTAGCATGTGTTGTAAATTCTTTTATATGACCTTATTCTTGCAAGAATTGGTTATGTGGCAGAAAAAAAGGTATCACTATCTTATACTTTATTATTTAAAGAGATTTATGGAAGTCTTAATTTCTTACACTACCCCTTTGTTTCAGTGGACCCAATTTCCGTGGTAATGGTGAGAGGAAAGTAGGCAATTTAGGCAGCAGCCAAAATCACCTACAAGGCACTATAAAATAAGGCTTGTTCTAGATCATGGGTCTGTCCAAAGGGGAATGTTAAGGGGTAGAATGGATGATGGATGCATTGTGGACTTACAACTTTAAGATTAATACTGTTATGCCCCAATAATGGGTCTATGATTAAAGGAGCGAGACTGATGTAAAGCAAAGGTCAAGCAAAGCTTTATTTCATGCGAAGCATCAAGAATCTAACCGAACGTTTGGGGCCACACCTCTTATGAGAGAAGGCAACCCTTTGCTGTTTCACAGTCTAGCTTTTAAGGGCAAAGGCCATGCAGTCAGGCCTGGCCACGCACAGGTGACCAATGAGATTTTAACACACACAGGAAACTCCACAGTGAGGCTAGGTGACCAATTGAGGTTCAATTTACCCTAGTATAGACATTTGACCCAGCCTATTACACCTTGATTAGGATTAGTGCCAAAAAGGTTCCCAAAGAGCAGAGGAGTGGGGCATACTCATTAGTATCTAGGGAGACAATATGCAAACACCGCCCCCCCCCTCCGCTCATTGATGTCTCCACCTGGCCTGACCCACCCTTGTATATGGGCTTTGTTACCTGGAGCTGATTTCCAGGACTTGTTTTTAAGTGAATCCCCTGGGGGAAGGGGAGCAAGGACAGTTTAAGGGTTAACCTCAATGAAAGCCTCTTGCTAAAATATAAAAATATAAAATAGGTCCTTACATTACAACAACTCAGTAGGGAAAGTCCCAGTGTGGTGATAAAAGAAGTGAGGTAACTTGCATTGCACATTTTTTTTTAAAAAGTGTAAGTTGTATTATTCCGTGCCATGACATCATACTTTATCTTCATCTCTGTCTACTAGTTTAAAACTAGTTAAACAAATTCAACAATTTTTTTAAAAATATTTTATTTATTTATTTAAGAGCAAAAGCCAGAGAGAGAGAGAGAGAGAGAGCATGAGCAATATGGGGCTCGATCCCAGGACTCTTGAGATCCTGATCTGAACCAAAGGCAGACACTTAACTGACTAAGCAAATGAGACTCCCACAAACTCAACAATTTTATAAAATTTTTATTTGTTGGGGTGCCTGGCTGGAACAGTCAGTAAAATATATAAATCTTGATCTTGGAGTTGTACGTTTGAAATCCACCTTGGGTGTAGAGGTTTTATTTAAAAATAAAATCTTTAAAAAAATTTTTTTCATTTTTTTATTTAAGCCATTGTATGGCAGTGTTGATCACTATATTGTACACCTGAAACTAATATTAACCTTATTTTAACTAACTGGAATTTAAATAAAAACTTTAAAAATAAAATAAAAATAATAATCATAAAAATAAAAAAGAGGAAAAATTATTTGGCAGGAAATTTTCTTAATTGCATTATTATTTATTATTATCATAGTCTGTGTGTGTCGGTGGGAAGTGGCTGGTATTACAGTGAGTTCCATATCTGTGTTACACTGAGGTCCATGTCTGTAGTCAGTCTTTTTTTTCTTTTAGTTTATTTTCAGGGATCCAAAATTCATTGTTTATGCACCACACCCAGTGCTTCATGTAATAAATTCCCTCCTTAATACCCACCACTGGGCTCACCCAACCACCTGCCACCCTCCTCTTCAAAACCCTCAGTTTGTTTCTCAGAGTCCACAGTCTCTCATGGTTTGTCTCTCCCTCCGATTTCCCCCAGCACACTTCTCTCCATCTCCCAGTGTCCTCCACGTTATTCCTTATGTATTGAGTCTTATAAGAACTTTTATTTCTTTCCCTATTCTGCTTTGCATATGCTTACCTTAGATGTTAAAATGTTATAAACCTCTCCTGCCTGGTCCATTTTCTCTCTCTTCTCTCATGATTTCTCATGCTCTCCCTGCCAACCCCACATGCCTTACAATATCTGGATATGACTAATTTCTTCCTGAGCTACTTTATTCTACTCTGCCATATGGTTGCCCTTCCCTCTTCTGTACCATAACTTCTATCCCCTGCATTTGTGCTTTAACAATACCTAATTCTTTTCACTGCATCTGTATCTTTGAGGTCAATACTCAGTAGTGCAATCGCTGGGTCATAGGCTAGCTCTATTTTACTGGAAAGAAGGGCCATATGCACCCCAGTGTTCATAGCAGCAATGTCCACTATAGCCATTCTGTTGAAAGAGCCAAGATCCCCTTCAACAGACAAACGGATAAAGAAGATGTGATCTATGGATACAATGGAATATCACTCAGCCATCAGAAAGGATGAATACCCAACTTTTGCATCAACATGGATGGGAATGTAGGAGATTATGTTAAGTGAAATAAGTCAAGCAGTGAAAGTCAATCATCATATGGTTTCACTTATTTGTGGAACCTAAGGAATAGCATGGAGGACATTAGGAGAAGGAAAGGAAAAATGAAGTGGGGGGATTGAAAGGGGAAATGAAACATGAAAAACTATGGACTCCAAGAAACAAACTGAGGGTTTTAAAGATGAGAAGGATGTGGGGATGGGTGAGACTGGTGATGGGTACTAAGGAGTGCACATATTGCATGGGGCATTGGGTGTTTTACACAAACAATGAATCATGGAACACTACGTCAAAAACTAATGATGTATTGTATGGTAACTAACATAACATAATTAAAAAGAAAAGGAGGGGGACAATACCTAACACTCAATCTTTGCTAGTTTCTTGTTTACCTCCTTTTAAGAGTAAGCTCATTAGTGTTTTTTGTTTGTTTGTTTGTTTTTGTCTCAACTAAAAGAAGAAAAATAATACACATTATTTTGAAAACTTTTTGAACAGTGTACAAACGTTAGTCAAGTCCACAATGTCTCATCTCTTCTTCCTCCTAACATGGCTAAGATGAAAAACCCTTTATCTGGGAAAAGATCATTCTCCTGCCACCTTGTGTAAGATTTTGGCTTTAGCTTAGATTATCCTTTCTTTCCTTTTCTGAAAATAAGTTGAAAATATTAATAGCCTCAGTTTCTTCTTCCAAAATATGACTGCTTCTTTACCAAGTGCAAAAGCAACCCATTTTGACCATAGTAAACAGCTTGGACCTACTTTTTTTGGCTCACTGTTTTAGTGAGACAAGTGGAGTGAAGATGACACACCATTTCCAAATGTATTAATAATTGGTAGACCATACTTCTAAATTGAAGATTTGTTGCCATTAAACTATGACCAGACTCGCTATAATTACAGAGGTAAATTCTTTATATTTACTATATTTGAAATTACCATATAATACCAAAATAAAATTATGATTATGTGAAGAGTCTGTAATATTAAGAAGATGACTTTGAAATGATTGCTTATCTAAATGAAATTTCCCATTTTATAATCTTGTATAAGCTTCCGTTGTCATTTCCTATTTAAAATCTATTAGAAGGCACTCTTATTTTCCCTTAAGTGGGAAGTCAAATGTGGAACAAATTCATCCCAAAGGAACTGATTCTATATTCCACTGAAGACCAGGTGGCTTCCATGTGGCATTTTGCCTCTTGCATATTGTTCATCTCCTACAACAAATGGGGGTATGCTCTTTAGTAAACTAATTCAACTCAATTAGAGGCATTGTCTTCAAGGGATAACATCATAGAGACTAGAATCAGAATCATACTTTTGGGAAAATTGGGCCCAGGATTTTTGTTTTGTTTTGTTTTAAGATTTTATTTATTTATTTGACAGGCAGAGACCACAAGTAGGCAAAGAGGCGGGGGGGGGGGGGGAAGCAGGCTCCCTGCTTAACAGAGAGCCTGATGCAGAGCTTGATCCCAGGATCCTGAGATCATGGCCTGAGCCGAAGGCAGAGGCTTAACCCACTGAGCTACCCAGGGGCCCCTGGGCCCAGGTTTTGATGGCTTCTTTCCTCAATCTTATAAAACCTATTTGAACTCTACTGGATGCCAGAACTGCTTAAAAATATTTGGTCCCTTGTAATTTTAACCTTCCAGTATTCAATGCACCTGATCCATGTAATATCCTATAGTATTTTTGTCAAATGAATACTCTCAAAGTGTGTTTCTTGGGAGACACTTTTCAATTGGTTGCTTACATTTCTGCATTTATTATTTGTTCTAGGCCATCCTTTGAAGATGGTTGTATTGAATAGACTTGGAAGACAGAAATAGTATCTTTTTTTTTAACTTAACCTGTTGTGTTTGCAAATATTATCTGCCTCTGTTTTGATTCTTCTTGTGGGAACTGAGGCTCAGAACTGATATATAACTCCCACCCCTACACACACACACACACACACACACACACACACACACACACAAATACACACACACACACAAATACTGTTAATATTCTGGCTACCTCTATTGCTGTGAATAATAAACTATATTATTTCTGAACCATGAGTCTGCGTCTTCTATCAACACCCAAGAAACTACGGCAGACTCATACACCAGCTTTCAAATAAGGGAAAATAATCTCAGATGCTTTATATTTTTTGATAGTGTTACCTACTTCTGAACATATGACTGAACACATATAAAGCTGGAGCCCTTTCCATTTAGAGCTTCTTCTGTGGAAGAACTATGCATTCACTAGTAAACAAAAGTAGATTCATCTTTTTTTTTTTTTTTCCTCCTGACACCATTTCCTCTCTCACACTGTTGCTCAAATTGGATGGAGTCTAAGGTCCTTTGAGGAAATTTTTGTTTAATGACTCAAAATAAAATAGGAAGAGTCTAAAGTGCTAAAAATACTTCTAGATAAAAGGTATAAGATAATGCCAGAAAGGATAGTAATTTTATCTAACAACTGCCTGTTCACCCCTTATTTGTTCATTAACTAATCTCCAAATTCCTGACTAAATCCCTTTTGTAAGCCAGAATGTGAGCTAAAAACTGGGATTTTAAAAAATTTTCATTTGAAATCCAGTTAGTTAACATATATGGTTGTATTAGTTTCATGTGTACAATATAACATATAGCACTCAGTGCTCATCATGACAAGTGCTCTAATTAACCCCCATCACTTATTTAATCCATCACTCCTTTCAGATCCCGTCAAGTAACCATCAGTTTGTTCTCTGTAATGAAATGTCTGTTTCTTGCTTTGTTTCTCTTTCTATGTCTTATTATTTCCCCTTTGCTTGTTTGTTTTGTTTCTTTTATTCCATATATGAGTAAAGGTATTTGTCTTTCTCTGACTGACTTATTTCACTTTTAGCATTATACTGTCTAGTTCCAACCATGTTATTGCAAATGGCAAGATTTCAGTATTTTTTATGGCAGAATAATATTCCATTGTATATACATACCACTTATTCTTTATTTATTCATCAATTGATGGATACTTGGGTGCTTTCC
Organism: Mustela nivalis; assembly: GCF_964662115.1. NCBI lineage: Eukaryota > Metazoa > Chordata > Mammalia > Carnivora > Mustelidae > Mustela > Mustela nivalis. Next base: position 84,694 of record NW_028135194.1, read on the forward strand.
ATATCTTAGCTTTATAAATAATGCTGCTATAAACATAGGGGTGCTAGAATCCCTTTGAATAAGTTTTCTTATATTCATTGGGTAAATACACACCAACAGGATTGTTGGATCACAAAGGACTTCTATTTTTAAATTTTATGGAAATTCCATACTGTTTTCAAATATGGCTGTATCAGTTTGCATCACCACCAACAGTTCACAATTGTTACTTTTTTTTTTAAGATTTTATTCATTTGACAGAGAGAGATCACAAGTAGAGAGAGAGAGAGGAGGGAGCAGGCTCCATGCCTGGCAGAGAGCCCGATGTGGGACTTGATCCCAGGACCCTGAGATCATGACCTGAGCTGAAGGCAGAGGCTTAACCCACTGAGCCACCCAGGCAGCCCCCACAAGTGTTACTTTTTCACATCCTCTCCAACACCTTTTGTTTCTTGTAGTGTTGATTTTAGCCATTCTGACAGGTGTGAGGTGGTATCTCTTTCTAGTTTTGCTTTGCAATTTCCTGATGATACATGATGATGGACATCTTTTCATGTATCTACTGAACATTTGAATGTGTGCTTTGGGGAAACACTTGTTCATGTCTTCTATCCATGGTTTTATTGGATTATTTGTTTTTGGATGTTGACTAAAAACTGGATATTAAGTAACACACAAGACAGGTTTCTTGAGCTTAAATTTTATTTGCATGAGTATCATTAACAGGAAAAAATATGCATATGTGTATGTACAAGTGTGTTTATGTATACATCTATCTATCTATCCTCTATCCCATGTCTTCTAATTGTGGTAAATCCTGTAAGGTGGGGAATGGGATAGTCTGAAGAAATATGCTTCTGGATATGCTGGGTAAGCAAATTTAATTGCACTCAGATGCATTGGATATAAGTGAATCACTCAAATGAGTTATTTAATATTATATAGAAACAAATTAAAAGTTTATGTAGTTGAAAATAATAGGTAGTTAAAATAATTTTTTTGTTTGTTGTTTTTGTGTCTTTTTTTGTTTATATATACTATGGTGTGAATGTTTATGTCTCCCAAAATCATATTATGGAATCTAACTCTGGAAGTGATAGTATTAAAACTTAGGGGCCTTTGGGAGGTGATTAGGTCATAAGTGGGATTACAGTCCTTTTAAAGGAGACCCCAGAGAGTTCTCTTGATTCATTCATCATGTACGTTTACAGTGAGAAGATAGCCATCTATGAGGAAGTGGGCTCTCCCTGGATCTGCCCATTCCTTAATCTTGAACTTCTCCGTTCTAGAACTGTGAGAAATAAATTCCTGTTCTTTATAAGCTATTAAGTCTATATCATGTCCGTTATAGCAGCCTGCATGCAGAAGGACACTATGACCTAAAATGAGAGCAATAAATATAAAGTTTCAGTAAAGTCAGTTGGTACAATGTTTTTTTTTTTTTACTTAGAGAAGACATGCTGCTTCATGTTAAACCTTGATATTGTATATGTTTCTTGAAGGGCCACTTCTTACTCCTTTGTGTGTTTTCCACAAAGTCCAGGATGATGCCTTACATAAAGGTAATATTTTATAAATACTGTTGGAAATATATACTTCTCTAAAATCTTATTTTGCCTACAGATTACTTGGATCCACTTTGCCTTGTCTAGAATATTTGAAATATATTAAGTACAGAATGTCTCTCTAAATAACATTTAGAATCATCATTAGTTTATGACTCCTGACTCATTTGTTTATGCAGTGATACTTACTTCAAGAACACTGAAATTTGTAATATAATTTTGAATTAATCACCAAGCTAGTTTATTTTAACTTATGAAAAAATAATTTCTCATGTTGGTTTAATTCTGCTCTTATGTTATGGTCATGACATTTTCATTAAAATAAAGTAGAAAATAGAAGTAAATAATTAATGAAAAATAAAAAATAATAAATAAAAAATAAAAGCAAATCTCTTGTGAAATGTTAAACTTTTCTTACTTATTTTGTTTTGCTTTTCCTCTACCATGCTGGCAAAGCTGTATGTTGCAGATAAGTATAATTTTCTAGGTGGTAGGTTTGTTACTTTTACTAAAATTTTCAAAATATAAAGAGTTGAATAGTCATGGATTGTTTATTAAACTCCTTATCTACACATATAAAAATAAAACAATGATGGTGACCTGGGTATTTCTAAAATTGTATTCTGTTTTTCCATATTATGGTTTACAATGTAATTAATAAAGATTCTGCATATATTAACATCCATCCCCTTCTATCTCATCTGTATGTCCATACAGAGCATGTATGATTTCTATTCATTTCTATGTTGTGGTGAAGAGATTGTCTGAAGTAGCCTATATTTATGCAGGTAGATCTTAAGCTACGGTGCTCTTGTTTATTTGCTTGTTCGTGATCAGTATGTCTGAAAGATGATAACTATTGCATCAGGTGTGACGATTAAAAAATATTATTGGTGCCTGATACACTGTGATGAAATAGGTAAGTCAATTCATAATTTGTTAATTAAATTAGAAAAGAAATTCCTTTGGATTTGTTCTTTATTAAAGTTTTTTTTTAACGAATTCCTTGGGATGTTTTTTGTGTAATATATATCACATGCCTCAACCTTTAAATTTGAATGTAGAAAAGAGTTATCAGAATGAGCCTAGAAAATATTGTTATGGGGGCGCCTGGGTGGCTCAGTGGGTTAAGCCGCTGCCTTTAGCTCAGGTCATAATCTCAGAGTCCTGGGATCGAGTCCCACATTGGGCTCTCTGCTCAGCAGGGTGCCTGCTTCCTCCTCTCTTTCTGCCTGCCTCTCTGCCTACTTGTGATCTCTCTCTGTCAAATAAATAAACAAAATCTTAAAAAAAAGAAAACATTGTTTTGAAATATTTTTGTTCTGTTATATTATGTTAACTTAGGAAATAATGGTAGTTATTTTTATTAGCATTTCCTACTTTCCACATGCCCTTACAGATGAGATATCATGTTTTTCCTACTCTTTTTATCGTGGTTGTTATATTCTTCATGATCAATAACAATCAATGAAAATTCCTAACATTAATTTTCTTTGGGAAAGTGATATTTTAGCAGGAATCCATGACCTAAAATTTTAGCTGTTGTTCTTCCAGGAGATGAGACTATCAATGTTCCCGAAATTTCAAGAAATAGAACTTATTAATTGTGTTGGTTGATGTTTATTGTCTCTGAACTTAGAGGTGCATAATTCAATTTAAAATTTATTTTGGGGGCGCCTGGGTGGCTCAGTGGGTTAAAGCCTCTGCCTTTGGCTCAGGTCATGATCCCAGGGTCCTGGGATCGAGCCCCGCATCGGGCTCTCTGCCTAGCAGGGAGCCTGCTTCCTCTTCCCTCTCTCTCTGCCTGCCTCTCTGCCTACTTGTGATCTCTATCTGTCAAATAAAATAAATAAAATCTTAAAAAAAACGGAGTGGACCTTATGGGGGTGCTTATCTGAAATTGAGGGACATTATAAAAAAATAAAAAATAAAATTTATTTTGAATTGAAAACAAGATCTTACTGAAGTTTAGGCATCCCACTTTATATCAGGCCTCCAGTACATTCTAATTTATTTATAGAAAATATCATAAACATGAATGACACTTTTCCTATTGCATTTATATGAAACTACAATTACTCAAAGATGTCAGATTTGAAAAGCACTACCTTTCTATAATTTCTGTTTCCTAGGAGGAATGGATATACCATTTTAGCTCAATTATCCAACAGTGTTCAAAACCACCATGAATTTTAAAACATAGTTATTACACCCTAAAAATCAAGTATGAAAATGTATAAACAACCAAATCTCTATCTGTAAATGAAATACTCCCACACAGACGGGTTTTAAAACTTTCTAACTTAAGGAATTTGATAGCACAGACTCAGGGTAGTAGTTTCAGTGCCTACAGTATACTTTCAGGGAGAGAGTAATGTAAGCTCTGAGTCACTTTCTGCCTAGAGATGACCTAATAGTGGTTCTGGCATTGTTTGTTTGTTTTTGAAAATACGTTCCTGGGCGTCATTCAGAAAATGCAGATTTTGGCATCTATATAAATTAAGGATGATCTTTTTGAACTTTTGTCTTTCATTACATCAAATTACCATAATTGGACAGAAATTCCACTAAATTAAGCATTGTTAGGAAATGTGTAAATTGGAGCTACTCAAATTAGTTGCTCTTTGAACTATGTGCTGTTGGTTCAGGATTAGATAAGGATTTTGAAGGCAAACCTAAATCATTGCTTCCTTTTTTGAGAGATTCTCAGCATATTTTCTTAAAATTAGCTGAAATAAACAATGTGTTTAGTCGCAAAGTGATTTGCATTTTTGCACAAACTCCCTATCTCCTTGAGAATTATAACAGATATTTCATGAAACATCATTGATCTTTACTTTGTTACACTGCTGTAAAGTACATTCAGAGTTGCCAGTTAAAGGTGTTAGTGTTGAGATGAAATGTCATGCATTTTTCTTCACTTCCATGCAAATGAACACAGTAATTTATTAAGACACAATGAAGAAAAAAAAATTGACAATGAGTTCCAGATTTTAAAAATCACTTGCCATTCAATCCAAATTGTGAGTTTGATCGGTTACCGAACACTTTATAATGCACCCCCGGTAATTTTACAGAGATTACTTTTTTCTTACCAATTCTTGATTATTCTGTCTTGCAATGCAGAGAAAGCTAACTAATTTAAAATAAACTTCCGTTAATTTTGATTGTTATAAACTTAAAATTGACTAATTTCCATATACAGAGTTTAAAATGTTCACAATTTACATTAAATATATATTCTGTGTATACCTTGGAAAAATTATACTGAAAATTGAAATTAAAATGATGTTGTATATAGCTGCAAGAAGCCGCCTGTCCCATTTCATCTTACTATATAAGTTGTGTCAGGTAATTTATAAAATCCCTGCTGCATAACAAATCTATTTTTTGTTGGAATGGGTAGTAATGTTTCTTCTTATTTTGAAATAAGAGTTGGTCTATGAGTGCCTCTGCAACTGTATTTTTCCTAAGTGGCTTCATGGTCTTGAACTGAGAAAGTTCAGAGCATTAAACATCAAAGTAATATATTTTGACATAATTAGACATCAAGGAAATGCAATTAAAATGACACTGAGATATCACTACACACTTACCAGAATGGCTAAAATAAAATATAATGACAAGCCCAAAAGAAAAAAATATACCATTTGATGATACACAATGGCAAGTTGTACCATAACTTAACCATCTCTGACTAGTGTAGTGTTAAATTTGTTTTTCTAAGCCATGTTTTGGGTCACTTACCACTTTTCAAGGATATAAAGTGCTATCATTTTACTTAAAACTGTGAAATTTGGTCAGATTTAAATTTCAATTTATGTTAAAACATTCTGTAAACTGTGTTAGACTTTGACATTTGTTCCCTCAGTTCAGTGAATAACACTATATCATATTTTGAAAAATACGCTAATTTTTTATTATTTTGAAAAATATCCCTTTTTCCTCTTATGGTAATTATGAATATGAATTAATAGTAGAATTTGATATGGTCCAGTATGACCATAAATACTTTATAGTATATTATCAAATTTAATAATGAATATAATGTACTTCTTTGGACAATTTTTAAAGACCAGTCTACTCTTAAAACAAAAAAAATGGAGATGCACTTCTTTAGTTCACACAAATTTCATTTTATTATATATGACCTCAGATAAATTTCAACAAATCATAATTTATTAAAATCATGTCTACTTAAAAATCTCATAGAAGAGTTAAACCATCAAAAATAAAAATAAACACACACAACACACACACATCACCCATGTATTGGCAAATCACAATTGCTGTAACAATACATTAGGCATTCCACAGTTAAGGGCTATCAAAATTTCCATCAGTGACAAAAAGATTTGTATCCAAATGGACTGATTTTCCAGAATCCAAGAAAAAGTCTCCTAGGATTTATTTAAAGATAAATATTTGAACAAATACTTCTTAAATTTAGGAAATTCAGAACATACGATTAAAGAATATTTGCAGTGCAGACTATATTCAATCCTTCCTTCAAAATGTGCCTTTGAGTACATAATTCTGTTTTCTCGATCTAAATTGAGCTGTCTTCCAAGGAAGTTTTCCAAAATGTGTGTCTCTGTGTGATAAATGTTCTAAGACCTAACATGCTTCATTGTATTTTTACTGTGCTCTCAAATTTAATCAATAATTTGGATTGATGTATAATACCTAGTTTCAAATATCTTTTCCATCTATAAAAACTCCCAGCTGTCTCTTTATATGCTATTACTATTGAGAATTGTGCTGTCAGTATTATTCTTGTACATTTTAGGTGATCTGTTCTTCTCTTGGGCATCATTTATGCTCTTCTCTGTTTTTGATATTCTTAAAACTCACCATAATGTATACGAGTGGTTTTTAGTGTGTGTAGTTTTTGTTTTGTTTTGTTTCTGATATCTCATGTTTGGCATCATTTTAAGTCTGGTATCTTTTATCTTTCTTTAATTCTCCAAAATTTATCTCAGTACTTATTTAAATATTTTCTTTATTTTTTTTTTCTCTTCTGCTGTATTTGGGCAGAAGTCATTAATTTGTTTGTTTTTCCCAACTCATTTATTCATTTTACAGCTATATTCATCTTAGTCTCCATTTATTGTATTCTTTATTTCAACAATTTTCACTTAATTTATATTCACAGTATAGTATCTTTCTTTTCCTTGTATATGTATATCATTATTTTATCATATACTTTTAAGCTATTTTTAAAAATATTTTATTTATTTATTTGACAGTGAGAGATCACAAGTAGGCAGAGAGGTGGGCAGAGAGAGAGGAGGAGAAGCAGGCTACCTGCTGAGCAGAAAGCCCGATGTGGGGCTTGATCCCAGGACCCTGAGATCATGACCTGAACGGAAGGCAGCGGCTTAACCCACTGAGCCACCCAGGCGCTCCTTTTAAGCTATTTTTTAAAAGTACAGTCATTCTTTTTTTTTTTTTTAAGATTTTATTTATTTATTTATTTGACAGAGAGAGATCACAAGTAGACAGAGGGCAGGCAGAGAGAGAGAGAGGGAAGCAGACTCCCTGCTGAGCAGAGAGCCTGATGCAGGACTTGATCCCAGGACCCTGAGATTATGACCTGAGCTGAAGGCAGTGGCTTAATCCACTGTGCCACCTAGGCGCCCCTAAGCTATTTTTTTAATTCCTGTTCCAATAACACTTGGATTGGCATATAAAGTTAACCACATCATATTTTTTAGGTAAGTAATTGTACTTTTTATGTGCATAGTTATTTTGGTCCATGAGTTCAGCTCTTCTTAGGATCATCAAATCTCTGTAAAGTCTGGGTATGCTAGGATTTTCTAAGCAACAATAAAATACATTGAAACCTGGTAGCTTAATTATAATAATGTTTTCTTTCTCAATCATTCATAATAGTATTCCATTCTGAGTAGCTTCCTTCTATTTTGCAGCTTTAGTGTTTGGAAAAACTTGAAATGTGATATTACTGTGATAATGTGAATTAGTCAGGGTTTTTCAGAGAATCGGGAAGAGAAAAAAAGGAAGATATTCTCCAGGGCCAACTCTAGAAGTGACTATTAAAACATCTGTCCAAATTCAATTGAACAAAACTCAGAAATGCCATCTCCAGTGAAATACAAAAAAGATTATATATAGTTCTGGGCACACACATCTCATTTGACCCAATGATGTATATCAATGAAAGACTGAAGGCCAATCACCACTCCATGGGAGAATTTAAAAATAAATTTACTAATGAGGCCAAGAATTCAGAATCACCAATACTTCAGAACTAATAATAACTGCCTTCACTTGATTTTATTCTATAAGATAAATCCTATGATCAAGTTTCAATTTTAAATTCTTACAATTTTAAATTCTTAAATCCTTATGAAGAAGCATCATTTGGAGGGAGCAGTTTTCATAATTTATCATCCATCAGCTTTTTTTTAAAGATTTTATTTATTTATTGGACACAGAGAGAGAGAAAGAGAGAGAGAGAGAGATCACAAGTAAGCAGAGAGGCAGGCAAGCAGGGAGGGAAGCAGGCTTCTTTTTGAGCAGAGCCCGATGTGGGGCTGGATCCCAGGACCCAGAGACCATGACTTGAGATGAAGGCAGAGGCTTAACCCACCACCCACGTGATGAGAGAGCCACTCAGGTGCCCCTCATCCATCAGTCTTAATTGATTGGAGGAAAATGTGTGGAGGAATAATGCCTTAGGGAGCTAATCTCTCTAAAGAATTTTCAAGTCTTTACCCCTTCAAGGTTTTTGTAAAGTTCTGATAGCCTCTAAACATCTAGTGGATTTCTACAGTGACAGGCCTGTTAAAACCTGTCTTCAAACCAGGAATAGAGCTTGAAACATACCAGTCAAGGGCAACTTTGAGTCTTTTAAGGAATTTATCATCATTTCTTTCTTTTTGGTTAATATCTGAAATAGTTCCATATTACACTGGCATAATTTCTCCAGAGCTGACTTTGAAGGAGGCATTCAGTTCCAGCTAGTTCCATATTTTGGCAAGAACTATACTTCTATATTAAAAAAAAAACATATTTTAGGGCACCTGGGTGGCTCAGTGGGTTAAAATCTCTTCCTTCGGCTCAGGTCATGATTCCAGGTTCCTGGGATTGAGTCCTACAGTGGGCTCTCTTCTCAGCTGGGAGCATGCTTCCATTCCTCTCTCTCTGGCTGCCTCTCTGCCTTCCTATGATCTCTGTCAAGTAAATAAATAAAATTTTTAAAAAAACATATTTTATACCAGTTATCCATGTTTATTAACTAAGATATCACAATACAAATAATACAAACAGTTGCTCTTTATTAATACCTTCAACCAAGATCAAAAAATATGTCATATTTTCTCCAAAAATTTTATATCATCTGATAGGTCAGATATATATATAAAATACTTTTAAAGTTTTAAAAATATCAGCAAATATTTTCATTTAAATGCAAATTTGAAAAAAAATCTACTTTTCCAAACACGACTTTTTATCCTATTTATTTTGAATTTTGTCAACAACTGATAAAATGTTTAGCGAGACTATAAATGTTAGATCGAAAAAAATGATTAATAGATGTAGGTTCAAATTATTATGTTCCATTAAAAATGATTTAGTCTTTGATGAACATCTGTTTGGTAATATGTTGATCCAGATATAGTAAATTAAAGACATATATAAAATTATAGGGAAATGACATCTTTCGTTCCATTATGAGTAGAGCTTTTAAAATGCTATTTGTCACAACCTGTCATCTTGTCATTATGTAGCATTATGTAGCAATTAAAAAATGTATACTCTTCACTTAGAAGTCTTTTAGAAATCTAAAATATGACTTTCTATGGTTTGTGTCTCCATATTGCTTTATTGCCAGTTAAAACAAATCCACATGCTTTGATTCAAAGGTAATAAATTCCTCTTATTTGGAAAAAGGATGTTTATTTTTGTTCTCTCACCCTTAGCAGGTGGTTTCATTTTAGCACACTTCAGAGTTATAATTTCATGCTTATTAAAAATATTTACTTTGATCTACATAGATGAATGAAACTTTTATTTTATTAAATTATTTGCCAAAAAATCTGTGAGTTTTAAAAATGTATTTCCTTTGAAGGGTTATTTTAGAGCATTCAAAGAGGATCTAAGAGTGTGGTATTATGCAGTTTTTAAGTAGGTATGAAATGGTTAATTATAGGATTGTTTCTTTAGGCTTATGTATATTGTCCATTATATGCTATAAAATATTTTGAAAGTAAATTTAAAGTATGTTTTATGTAGTTTATTTTTTGGAAAAAAATATTGAAATGACTTATGAAATTCAGTATACTCTCAACATTGATTTATTTTGAAATTTACCAGTTGTCTACTGAACTATTATATGGCAGATATTACTTCAGACTACACTGGTAAATGAAATACTTGGCTTTGTAGAACTTTTATTTTAATGGGTGAGACAATTCAAAGCTATAAACCTTAATAAAAATGGCATAGTGCATTCAAAAAGGAAGAGTACAATGGGGAAAAAGAAAAATTCGATCAGGGTGAGAAAAATCAAGGTTGCTAGGCAGGGGATGGGGAGTTAAATCTTTTAATAGAAAGATCAGGGTAGTTACAATGAAGCTGACAATTGAACAAATGTATGGGAAGGTGATGAATTTGCGCAGAACTATCAGCAATAAGGTCACTCCAGACAAAGGAATTGGCTATCTTGAAGGCCATAAGGTTGGATCATGCCTGGCATATCTGAGGAATAGCAAGGAGGCCACTGTGAGTGACTGAAGAGTAGCAGGGAAAGAGGTCACAGAGGTTAAATGAGTGGCTAGATCATGTAAAAGCTTCGAAGTCATTGTAAAACTCTGGCTTTTATATTTGGAAACTTACTGTGTGATAGAATTTTTGCTAATAACTGAGAGTTCAAATGTCCATAAAATTTCAAGGATTCTTATTCTAGTAAGACAGAATAAAGAGAAAGAGTTCATATTTTCACATGGTGTAAGAAATGCTCGGAGATCCAAGTGTAGGAAGCTATGGGAGCACAGAAGAAGGCACTAAAATCACACCATATATTTGATGACTGTGACTATATATAAATTTGTATTTTCTAGATTTTTTGTAGTCATGGAATCACACAGTATATACTATTCATGGCCTGGATTTTCTTTTCTCGGCATCATTACTTTGAGAATCTCCAATTGTCTTTGCTCTATTGATGGACATTGATGAACATTTCCACTGTTTTCAATTCTTAAAAATAAAGCTGCTATGAAATTCACATACAAGTCCTTGTATGAACATAGGGATTGTTTCTCTTGGTGAAATGCCTAGAATAAAATGGCTATTTGTGTAACTGCAACATATTTTTCATTTAAAAAAATTTTGAAACTATTTTCCAAAGTGGTTGTATCATGATATATGCCAACAACAGTTTAGATTTTTTGTTTCTTCTCAATCTAGCTCAGACCAAGTACAATTAGCCTTTATAATTTTAGCCATTCTAATAGATATGTAAGCATGTCTCATTATGATTTTAATTTTTATTTCTTTAATGTTTAAATGTTGAGAAATTGGCCATGTGCTTATAAGCCATCCATATACTTTTGGTGACATGTCTCTTCCATTATTTCCTTCACATGTAAAATTGGATACTCTGTTTGGTTATTAGTAAGGTTTTTTATTTTTATTCATTTTTAAATAATCAGAGTAGATGTCCATTATCAGATATTTAATTTGCAAATCCCTTCTCCATCTTTATGGTTTCTCAATGGAGCTTTGATAGCTGTGTCTTTCAAGAAATATGCTACTTCTTTCCTGGTACACGGAGGTATGACTAGAACATTATCAATGTTGACCTTTGCAAAGAAAATCATGGCTTAAGATATATGTAGTCTGCAGTTGTTGGGAGTGTTCACCATCCTTGCCTCTAACTCATCTCTCACTGCCCACACATTCAGGTATAGGGGAATATTGATTGACAAAATATTAATTGCCAAATAACACTAGTTAGAGAATAAGAAAAATGCAGGCACCTGATTATATAATATTCCTTAAATAAAATATGTTTTTATAAGTACTATTGGAAGTAAATTCCTCAATACTTTAATCACACAGAATGATGGATTCCTAGATTTTTTTTTCTTGTATTTACTAAGAAAATGATCATGCCTCAAGTATATTAAAATGGAATAGGGAAAATTAAAAATTGCTTTAAGTCGATTTGCGTGTGTTGTGCGTATGTGAGAGAGAAAGTGAGAGAGAAAGAGAAAGAGAGAAAAAGAGAAAGGGAAAGACAGAGAGGTGGCTGCAGTGAATTGATGAGTTGCAGGATAGATTTTAAAGTTTTGTCTTTTGCTTTCTACATTTCCTTTTCCTTAGGTTCAAGAGAACAATCAGTAATATCTCAGATGCCTGCTGGTAACATCAGCAGAAAGAGTTAGAGGTTCCTAGAAAATTAAAGAAGAGATATAGTTTTCCTGACATAAGAAAAGTCATTTTTTGTCCCCAGCTATTTTCAATGATCTATACCCCACCTGTGTACTTGCCCCAGCACACTTCTTCCAAAAATTCCAGGGAGGTTCTTACAAAGAAATGCAAAAACCTCACTCCTAAGGATTTTGAGGGAACAAGGCAATGGGAAAACTAACAGTCACCACCAGACCAGGAAATAGCCTAAGCTATTGAGACAATAAATCAGTGGTAAAACTCCTAGTGCTATTTCAAAAGCAATCAAGGCCTTTCATTCCTTGTCCCAGAAAATGAGCCCAAGACCCCATCTAGTTTCTATCTGCTCTTGAAGCCTGCAGAGTTCCTTTCCCTTGTCCAACAGTTACCTCTGCTTTATTCTAACGTTGAAGTTTCTGCCCTCGGTGGAATACAAGCTTCATTCAGGTGAACATGCAATACATATTGCACAAATACATATGTGGATGTGCATGCATCCACAACCTTATGACCAACCATACACGGGATAATAAAACTCTCCCTTCTGAGTATTCATCTTAAATACTAAATAAAAATCTCTCTCCTGTTCAAACAGTCAAGGCTTTGGAACTTATTCCCTGTGAACTCCTTGTATGTTGTAAACAAAGATTCCTTTGTTTGACAACTCCACCTGTTTCTGTGATTCACCAAAGACTGACCTCAGTTAGTTCAGTTACTGTAATGTAATATCAAGCATATCTAGTTAGTTGATCATTTTGTTCAAGTCTTACATATCTTACCAATATGATGACCATTTGTCTATGTAATCTTAAAATAAAGGTGTTGAAATTATTTTCCATTTGTCGTCCAAGGTAGAAGTTATGATTTTTGTTCTTAGTTTTTCCCTATATATCCCCAAATCTGTTGTTACGTATTAAAATTCAAGAATTATTATACTCCCGGGGCGCCTGGGTGGCTCAGTGGGTTAGGCCGCTGCCTTAGGCTCAGGTCATGATCTCAGGGTCCTGGGATCGAGTCCTGCATCTGGCTCTCTGCTCAGCAGGGAGCCTGCTTCCTCCTCTCTCTGTCTCTGCCTGCCTCTCTGCCTACTTGTGATCTCTCTCTGTCAAATAAATAAATAAAATCTTTAAAAAAAAAAAGAATTATTATACTCCCTGATGAATTCATCCTTTTACTCTTCTGTAATTTTGACTTGATCTTTATGTCTGATAATGAAATTTGCTTTAAAATCACTTTTCATTATCTTGATATAACCACCAAAGTTATAGTGTGATTAGAGTTAATATAGCATATTTTTTCTTTTACTTTTTAAAGCACTTCTATATTGAATCCTGACAAAGAAACAAAACAGCTTTTTAACTCTGGAAGCATCTTTCTAAATTATCCTTTTTTTTTTTTTTAATGAAGCAGTAGCAATTTTTGTTAAGGGACCTAAACTGAAAGTAGGTTTAGAAATTTATTTATTTTTTTATTTATTTAGTAAAAGATTTTATTTTATTTATTGACAGCAAGAGAGAGAGAGAGAGAGAGAAGAAGCACACAAACAGGGGGAATCATGTGCAAAGGGAGAGGAAGAAGCAAGCTCCTTGGGGTGCAAGTAGTCCCATGCAGGGCTGGATCCCTTTACACTGGAATCATGACCTCAGCCAAAGGCAAACATCTGCTTAAACAACTAAGTCATCCAGGCACCCCTAGAAAATTAAAAAAAAAAAAGGCCTTTTAAAACATTTTGTTTCTTTCTTGTTTTTTTTTTAAATATTTTATTTATTTGACAGACAGAGAGACAGGAAGAGGAACTATAAGCAGGGCAGAGGGAAAAGGAGAAGCAGGTTTCCCACTGTGCAGAGAGCCTGATGTGGGGCTTCATCCCAGGACCCTGGGATCATGACCTGAAAAGAAGGGACACTTCATGGAGGAAGCCACCCAGACACCTCTTTTCTTTGTTTTTAATATATGGCAACTGATGCTTCCCAGCCACGAGGAGCATATTACCCATTGATTAAATCTTTGATAACAACCTATTTAAAAAGGTGTGTAAATATATACTTACTCAGATTTATACACTTTGTGTTTTCTTCATAGTTTGGGGCTGGACCCCATGGTCACAACACTGCTTCCAGTCTTTGCCTTCCCATCTTTTGATACCAGGTATTTGGTCAGCAAAGCAAATTAGTATCAAAATTGATAAGCCCTTGGCACCATATCTCTGGAGCAGGGCTTGCTCTTAGCCAAGGCCCAGAGCAGTTGACCTCCCCTCACTAGTGCTATAGCCCCAAGGACTAGGTCCCTGCCACCAGAACTCAGTCTTACATGTTATGCTAAGCAGACAAAACCAAACCAGGAAAGCTCCGACAGCTTTCACTGGCATGCCTCATCTCCAACTCTCTCGACGTCTAGGCAGTACCAGATGACAGGGAGGGGTCTTGGTCCAACATATGGGAGGGAAGGAAGTAGCCACGAGCAAGTACCTGCCTCTCTGTTCCTTTCTTTCATGAGCAGGTTGTAAGGAGGAGGAAGAGGAAGGGGAAGAGAGGTGAACTTCAAGGGGTGAAGGCCTCAGGTAGGCAGCTGGCTCCTGCCAGTAGGAAAGGGACAAAGGAGAAGGCAGTGAGTCTTGCAGGGAGGGTGGGGGGTAAGGGTTACAGCTTATGACGGAATCTGGACAGGAGTAATAGGGATACTAGTCATTTGAGTCCACCATTGGCAAGCTGGGCTGGGTGTCAGGGCAGATAGGCCTCCCTGGGCAACGGCACATGAGAGAAGGTGGAATTCTTCTCTGAGGAGCAGGTGAAGCTTTGGGTGTTGGGAAAGCATAGACAGTATTGTTCCAGGGCCAAGGACAGGTCCGGGTACTCCTGGTTGGAGGTCAAGGCCACAGTATGATCCAGGTCTTCTACCAGCAGCTTGAAGGTACCACATGCCAGCCACCCCTCATTATTGTGTATAACTCTCTGGTGCACTTATTGGCTTATCCATCAAATGACTCCTTCAGCAGCTTGAAAACCACCTCCACAGGCACTCCAGGATATGGGAGGCTTCCAGAGTGAAAATTTTGCACAGGATCACCCCCAAAAGACCAGAAGTCACTCTGGTGGATGTAGATCTGGTCAAACATGGCCTTAGGGACCATCCACTTCACAGGCAGTCCACTGTTGGTTCTCATTTTATAGTAACTGATGTGGTGATATCTCTGGCAAGGCTGAAGTCTGAGATCTTCATCATGTTGTCCTTTGTCACCAGCACTTCCCTGGTGGCCAGGTCTTGGTGTATGCACTTCTTGGAGGCAAGGTACTCCATGCCTCAGGCTACCTGGTAGGCAAAGTATACCGGGTGCTTGGAGGAGAGTTGCTCTGCTGCATTGTGGCTGATATTGTAACAGTACTCCAGGTCAGGAGGCCTCTGGGCCTGCAGGTACTCCTGTATGTTGTCTTTGGAGGCATATTCCATGATAGTGTACGAAGGACCATCCTGTGTGCAGGACCCAGCAGGTTGATGGTGTCCTTGTGCTGTCCAATCATCTTCATCATCTCCATTTCTGAGATTAGGTTTGACAGGTCTTTCTCTGCTGCATCTGACTTCAACATCTTCACAGACACTTTAGTCAAATGGTTGGATTTGTCTTTGTCCAGCCCAAAGTAGGCCTCTCTTAGGGGTCTGCCTAAACTGCCTACAACCAGCCTGCCTCAAGGCAGTTATGAACTCTAGATTATCCTCAAAAACATTAAACCACAAGCTAAAAATTCTCTTCACTAGGTCTCTGTCGCAGGTCTAATTTTCTTATCTTTCATCATTTATCTTTTTCCTAATTCTTATTTTCAGTATAGTTTATTTTGCTTCCAGGTGTTTCCCCGGGTTTCTGTATGCTGTTTCATAGGGAAGAATTATCCTGTCATAAAATTATTTCTTGAGCATTCATTACATCTCTCGGTTAAAATGGGTTCTTTTATGGTATTGATTCATTTGAGTTTTCTCAAAATGGGAAGAATTTTCAAAATGGTGTTTTCCTCAAGGTTCAGAGTATGTCTTAGCCTCATCTTTACTCTTTTTGAAATTCACTTTTCAAATTCTTGTCCCTCTTTTTATCTTTTTAAATTAAAATGTTTCCTTTTACTATTTTTTTATTTGAGTGTAGTTGATAGTCAGTGTTACATTGGTTTCAGGTTTTCAATATCTCCATACATTATTCTATGATCACTACAAATATAGCCACCATCTGTCACCATATAACACTATTATAATATCATTGACTATATTCTCTACACTGTCCCATATCTCTTTTTAAAATCTCTGATTTTTATGTTTTCTGTTATTCCAATTTTCGACCTCATTTTACTTGGTTACTTTAATAAAATATGCCTGATTACACACTCTATGCTGAAAACCATAGCATTTGATTTATAGTAGTCTTCTTCTTCTTCTTCTTCTTCTTCTTCTTCTTCTTCTTCTTCTTCTTCTTTCTTCTTCTTAATTAACATATAATGTATTATTAGCCCCAGGGGTACAGGTCTGTGAATCGCCAGGTTTACACACTTCACAGCACTCACCACAGCACATACCCTCCCCAATGTTCATAACCCCACCACCCTCTCCCTAACCTCCCCACCCCCCCCCCCCGGCAACTCTCAGTTTGTTTTGTGAGATTAAGAGTCTCTTATGGTTTGTCTCCCTCCCGATCCCATCTTGTTTCATTTACTCTTTTCCTGTTCCCCAAACCCCCCACATTGCACCTCCATTTCCTCATATCAGGGAGATCATATGATAGTGACTTTCTCTGGTTGACTTATTTTGCTAAGCATAATACCCTCCAGTTCCATCCATGTCAACGCAAATGGCAAGATTTCATTTCTTTTGATGGCTGAATAGTATTCCATTGTGTGTGTATATATATATATATATATATATATATATATATTTCATTTGTTGATGGACATCTAGGTTCTTTCCATAGTTTGCCTATTGTGGATATTAATGCTATAAACATTTGGTGCACGTGCCCCTTTGGATCATATACAGTCTTCTTTACCTCTATCAGAACCCCAGGAAGCTTTATTTATTTATTTACTCACATAAACAGATGATCCAACACAACGTTTTTTGATGTTCCAATGTATTATAATGTCTTACCGCTTAACACTATGCTTACTGCTCTCTTTCACTGTCTGACTAAATCCTCATCATCACTATGCCATTTAATGAGAAAGAACATTTGAACTCAGAGTTCTCTCCATATCAGGGAATGAAGACTCCACCCTTCTGTTTGTGCAGGTAAAATAAATGTTGATGTCTGTCCTGCACATACCCCATCCTGTTCACCAGAATATTCACCATCAAAATATATACACAATGAAAACCATACCTCACCACTTCTATTACCACCCAGCATGCTAAAAACACCATCATATGTTCCTGAATTATTGACTTGATTGATAACCCCACTTCCACACATACTGCACTCCTTTCTCCATGCAAATTTATTTTGGTACAGCAATTTAACCTAAAAATCAAGTCATATGATTTTATTCTGCTGTTGAAAGACTTTTGGTATCTTCGCCTTTCATATTAAATAAAAACTGAAGGCGTTTCAATGTACTAGA
Organism: Mustela nivalis; assembly: GCF_964662115.1. Taxonomy (NCBI): domain Eukaryota; kingdom Metazoa; phylum Chordata; class Mammalia; order Carnivora; family Mustelidae; genus Mustela; species Mustela nivalis. Next base: position 102,251 of record NW_028135194.1, read on the forward strand.
AGGTCATACATCAATACGTTCTTCCTCTCTCCACCACTATGAACTCCTCATTGGCCTCCTTGCTTTTCCTCAAAAGTAACAGACAAGCTGTTCACACAAAGTCTATATACTTACTTGCTCTGCCTAGAGCAATCTTTTCCTTTAATATTTGTATAACACTCTCCTTCACTTCCTGGGTCTTTGTGCAAATAACATCTCATAAATGAGATATAACCACCCAAAACAAAATAAAATTAACTTTCATCCCAGCATTCCCCAATGGCTTTTACCTTTCTTGTATTTCTTTGTATCACTTATCACCATCAACCATCAGTCATTATTCTATTACTGGTTTATTTTCTTATTTGAGACAGAGAGAGAGAGAATTGGGAGGGTGCGCAGAGGAAGAAGAAAACACCCCACTGCCTAGAAAGCCTGCTGGGGAGTTACATCCCAGGACCCTGAGATCATGACCCAAGCCAAAGGCAGTCACTCAATGGACTGAGCCACCCAGGTGCCCCTCTATTATTGGTTTATTTCACTATTATATTTCAAAAGAATGTGAGCTCTTTGTGGTCAGGTATTTTATATGTTTTATTAATTGAAGTATTCTCAGAAAGGTAGCTGGCAGATTGTAAGGGCTCACTAAACTGTATTTTGTTGTTATTATTGGGCTCCTTTATGGGCTTTACCTCTTACGCTAGAAGTCTATCCTTCAGATGTAAGCGATAAGAATAGAGCCCTGCTGCCTGTTCAAATGTGTAAAAAGCCTGTATTAAGTGGATATTTTAAAAGCTAAATGAATGGCTTAATAGTTGTATATAGGGGAAAAGGGAACATATTTTCCACAGTTTAGAAGTGGAGTTCTTTTATAGAGTTCTTGTACAAGCCTACACTATGGAACGATAATGGGCAGTTGTACATTACAATTATACAAACACTTTGGTAATTTATATCCTTTTTTAGTAATTCTTGACTGGATCATTTAATTCCTTAGGAGCATTATAGCATTTCAACTTTTCATGTTCAATAAACTTATTGGGGTTGCTACCTTTTTTATTCAAATGGAGAAATAGTCATGATTTAATCTAAATAAAGTGTTATTGATTGTGTTGTTTTCTAGGAATGAGTCGCACATGCTAGTTTAAAAGTTTTGTTAAAGTCCCAAGTCTGTCACTGATAAAAGCCTTTTGTAGATTAGTAACTTGATCAAAACGGAAAAGTTATGTAACACCAATTGTTATACTATCTTTGTTTCCATCTTGCATTGTAATAACACCCATCTTAACTCTATTTAAGACAAATCATTGCCAGATGGATTTCTGGCATTGATTGCAGGATATGAAATCTAGTATAACTAAAAGTTTTTGGTTTTAGTAGCATATAAATCAATTTAGAAAAATATATGTATTTGAATATAAGATAAAGTTTTAAATTATTTGGCAATAATAAACTAAACTTTTTTTTTGTAAATTTTTATTTTCTAAAATTTCATTGAGCTCTCTTGCAATAAGAAACAAGTTACAAAAAATTAAGGTTTATTTACCCCAATTCAAAATTATTAGGAATATAATCATAGAGGTTGAAGTATTTAAAATATTGAACCCAAAATGTTTTATTAGGTAAATTCATGAATGCTGAGCATTCACTGTTAAAATATACTAATAACATTGATAGACTTGTAGAAGCCTAAAATCAAATATTTATTAAATATTTATATCCATATCTTTTCATAGCTTGGTAATTCATTTCTCTAGCATTAAATAATATTCCATTGTTTGCATGTACTACACTTTCTTTGACCTTTCACTTATGGAAGGATATCTTGGTTGCTTCCAAGCTTTTGTCAGTTATGAATAAAACTACTATAGACATCTTTGTGGGTATAGATTTCATCTTCTTTGGATAAATACCAAGAGCTGCTACTGCTGAATAATCTGGCAAGAATATGTTTAGTTTTGTAAGAAACTGCCAAGTTGTTTTCCATTCTTTATTCTCAATACACATGGAAGAACATTCCTGTTGCTCCACATCCTCACCAACATTTCGTGTTCTGTTGTCAGTGCTCTGGATTCTGGGTATGTACTGGTGTCTCTTTTTTGTTTTAATTTGCATTTTCCTGATGACATATGATGTGAAGCATCTTTTTATATGCTTATTTGCCATCTGTAATATTTTCTTTGGTGAGGTATCTGCTAAGGCCTTTGGCTCATTTTTAATCCGGTCTTTCCCCCATTGTTGAGTTTTTAGGGGTCTTTGTGTATTTTTGATTAACAGTCCTTTGCCAGATGTGTATTTTGCAAATTTTTTCTCATAGTCTGTGCTTTGCCTTTTCATTCTCTTGGCATTTTGTTTCACAGAGTAGACATTTTTAAATTCAGTGCTTGTGCTTTTGTAGCTAAAGTTATTGCGAAAACCAAGGTCATTTAAATTTTCTTCTATATTACCTTCTACATGTTTCATGTTTAGGTTTATAATCCAATCTGAGTTCATTTTTGTGAAGAGTGTAGGATATCTGCCTGGATTTATTTTATTTTATATTTTTAGATTTAGCTTCACCATTGCTACAGAACCATTTGTTTAAAAGATTGTATTTTGCTCTCTTGTATTGCTTTTGCTTTTCTATTAAATATAAAATATAATTGATAATATATATTCTGTTGCTTTAATCTAGTCTCTCTGTGGTATTACAATATCATGCTTACAATTATCGTTATGGTAAACTTTTTTTTAAGATTTTATTTATTTATTTGACAGAGAGAGAGATCACAAATGGGCAGAGAGACAGCCAGAGAGAGAGATGAGGAGAAGCAGGCTCCCTGCTGAGCAGAGAACCCAATGCCGGACTCGATCCCTGGCCCCTGGGATCATGACCTGAGCCGGAAGGCAGAGGCTTAACCAACTGAGCCACCCAGGTGCCCAATCGCTTTAGTAAACTTTGAAGTCAGTCCTCAGTCTTTGTTCTCCTTCAACACTATGTTGACTATTGTGAGTCTTTGCCTCTCCATATAAACTTTAAAATAAGTTTGTTAATATTAAAAAAAAGAACTTGCTGGAATGCATTAATTTTATAGATAAACTTGGAAACCAGTGACCTCTTGAGCTTAGCAGGAGATAGACCATGGACATCAGTTGTCACAGTGGTGCCTCTGGCAGAACCTATTGCAAATCCCTAGGCAAAATGAGACCTCAAGGATCTGAGAGAATGTCTAAGAAGTACTTGATACATCCCTTGGGTATGGTTTATTGAAGTGTCCACCTGTCTGAAAGCTGGGGAATCTAGATAAGGGAGGGAAAATTAGTTATGATAAAACATATCAACAAACATCAATAAATTTTGTAAAACTAATTGTCATGGCTCATATACAATATGACCAACAGAGGGACCATCAGAAGGAAAGCATCAGTTATGTTTATTGTGAAATTTTTTATTCAAAATAAAGCAATGTGAGGGGAAGACACAATGAGAAAATTACCATTTTTTAAATGGTAAACATCTTACAAAATGGAATAGGTTTTATATTCTAAGTAGTATATTGAAAAGTAAAACATTGGGGCGCCTGGGTGGCGCAGTGGGTTGGGCTGCTGCCTTCAGCTCGGGTCATGATCTCAGGGTCCTTGGATTGAGCCCCGCATCGGGCTCTCTGCTCCACAGGGAGCCTGCTTCCCCCCCCCTCTCTCTCTCTCACTGCCTGCCTCTCTGCCTACTTGTGATCTCTGTCTCTCAAATAAATAAATAAAATCTTAAAAAAAAAAAGAAAAGAAAAGTAAAACATTAAAAAATAAAATTTCAATGAAAAAAATTATTTAATTTTTAAAAAGGTTAAAAATAGCAGAACCATTTTTCTTATAACTGGAAAATACACTGTATATACATCTATCAAAATAACTTGTCATGGGGGAGCCTGGGTGGCTCAGTAGGTTAAAGCATCTGCCTTCGGCTTAGGTCATGATTCCAGGATCCTTGGATCGAGGCCCACATCGGGCTCTCAGCTCAGCAGGGAGCCTGCTTCCTCCTCTCTCTCTCTGCCTGACTCTGCCTTATTGTGATCTCTGTCAAATAAATAAATAAAAACTTTTATAATAAATATTTGAAAAATAACTTGTTATGTCTGGAATCAGGAGCATATGGAAAAAATTAATATCTGAGGACAATACTTCTGCCATGTTTTGTGCCTTACTAATATTTTTAAACAGTCAGGCAAATTTTAGCCTTATTGAAATACCTGCTAAGATACCTGCAGTGCCTTTTGGAGCCCTATGACTATAAAAATTAATTGCAAATATTCAAAATGTTTACTATGGTGTCACTATTTAGGGCCACCACCAAGTATGTTCAGAAGTAAGCATAACTGTTACTCTTCCATAAGGCAAAAGGGCATATTTTCAGGAGTTCCATCTGCTGTACCAGGAGGTGAATCAAGTAATGATTTTTGTCTATAAAATAATTCACTTTTCAATCTAACATTCCTCATTCCACATTATAATAATAAAAACTAGGAGGAGACTAAAACAAACAAACAAATACAACTACAACAACCAGCTTTTCCTACAGTGGAAAAGTAAATATAACCTTAGGAGTAGCCTAAAATTTATTTTTAAATATTTTAAGATAAACGTTTTTGTTAGAAAACCATATATTTTATATTACTAAGAAATAACAGGCAACGTTTTATTAACTTCTAAAAAGTCTAGTTACTTGTATTTATCTATTAAGTCATCTCTTTATGAAGTAGAACATGATCACACCTCTTGTATCTACCCAAGTTTGTATGCTTTGGTTGTTTTATGTTTGCTATTTCCTTGCTTAATTTTTACAATATTTGATACATAATAGTATCTTTAAGTCCATCTATGATTTCACAGAATTTGTTTGAACTTCATAAAAATGTACCATACTTTTTGCACTGTCCTTGTTTTACTTCTCTATTAGCTTTCCAAGTTTTATTCACTTTAGAGTGTGTAGCTATCATTTATTTTTACTCCTCCATAATGCTATGTTTACAAATTTGTATTTATCTGTACTTTTAAAAATATCTTAATTATATACCATTTCTCATCTCACGTAACACTCATGTTACTTCTACACTTATCAGATATTATGTAACGGAAAACCACAACTCAGCAACAATAGAACACCATTTTTCAAAATTAAATGGCTTACCAGAATTCTTTAATTCTATCCTTTATTTGTATTAGATGACCCTTTATTCTGGTATTTGGCATTGTTCATATGGAGGAAAGCTTATAAGTTGATATTCCATAAATAGAAGGATTTTTATGATCGATTAATTATTTTCATTTAGAATGCATAGAATATGGTTGATTTAATATTTCTTTCTTACTCTCTGCCTGGAACATAGTGCTATCTATGCAATAGCCACTAAAATATTAAGTTAATTACCTAGACTTTAAACTGCATATTAATAGGAATAGCATACAGAACTCTTCTCAGATTGGGACACCTGGGTGGCTCAGTCAGTTAACCGCCTGAGCCTTTAGCTCGGGTCATGATCTTAGGGTCCTGGGACTCAGTTCTGCAACAGATTCCCTGCTTAGCCGGGAGTTTGCTTCTCCCTCATCCTGCTGCTCCCCCTGCTTGTGCTCTCTCTCACTCTCTCTCTTACAAATAAATAAAATTAAAAAAATAAATTCTTCTCAGATAGCTAATATAGAATATCGTCTTTGTATTCATCAAAGGGAAAGTGCCATATAATAATGAAATCCAGACTACTTCAAATTCATTTTTTAACCAGTAAGAAAGTACTGGAAACAAGCCAAAAATGTCTTCAATGAATTAAAGAAATGGATTGATTTTCAATATCTTAATGTTTCTAATGTTAAATTGCAAGATTTTTATACTAGATATCAGTGTAAATATTCATTATACAAGGATATTCTAAAAATAAACCTGAGAAAACTACTTGACATATATGATGACAAAAACCAATGTCAGTTTGGGTAAAACTTACAACACCTACCACCTGAAACTCTTGTTCTATATGGTGCCATCTTGTGATGCTGGGCAGCGGCAGTGAGCCACAGCTTTCAGTCAGCTAGAAGATTACAGGGGTGAACACCTGATATTCTTACAAGCATTCTATATATAGAATATATATATAGAATATATATATTCTTCTTTTTTTATTGTAATATTTAATAAATTGCATGTGATATTTGATACTTTGTTATAAAATAGGCTTTGCTTAAGATGATTTTGCCCAAATGCAGGCAAATGTAAGTGTTCTGAGTATGTTTAAATAAGCTTAAGGTAAGCTATGATATTTGATAGTTTTGGGGTATTAAATGCATTTTCAATTTTTTATGTGTTTCTCTGTACATAGCCCCCTTGTAAGCTGAGGAACATCTCTATATGTATATGTAGCCTTGGTATGGCTTACATATTATTGGCATGAAACATCTAGAACAGTACGTGTGCCATAGAATTGTCTACAACATCAAACAAGTTTCTTGAAAACTTGTGCCAAAGGGGTTATGTCTTTAAGGATTCTTATTTCAGAAGGGTTCTCTCAAACGTAAGATTTTTCAGAAGTTAAGTGAAAATCTGACCAAACTAAACATTTTTCCATTTTCCCTAGTGAGCAAAGATAGCTAAAATCTATCTGCCATTTTCAACACTGTACTCAACGATTGTAATTCTAATTTAAGAACAGATTATTTATATCAAAACCACATGTTGGCCTAATCTTATACAATATTCATAAGTCACACTCAGACCCTTGGACACTTTTATTTGTTGAGTCTATATGGTACTACGGACATTCATCTTTTTTGACCTCATAGCTTCATGTATGTCTATACTTTTGAAAATACATGCATCATAGTTCCATTGTAAAATGTCTGGGTTATAAAATGTGCTATGCTATCAAAATGGTAATAAGAACATACAAATGACCTGATGTAATGAACTGGACCAGATTGCCAGATATCACATTGCATACCAGAAAGATTCAGTGGTAAGTTTTAAAATGGCCAGCTATACACTGACTGAATTATAACTCATTTAGCTTCTTTCTTTGTGTACAGTATTATACATTAGTCAGTATTATAGTAGATAAGTACTTTGGACAGATGTAAATATGCTGTAATAAAAAATGTTTTTCTTCTTTCTTTTAGTCCTTTTTACTTGTAAGACTAGCCACAAATACCACGCCTCCCCCAAAATAATTTGCAATCCAAATTTATCTCTAAATGAATTTATTGCACAGAAAAATATGTATATATATATATATATATACACTTACAGAAGACATGTTCAAAAATAGTTACACAACAGCAGGGCCCTAAATGTAAGCAGTATAGTTGTTTTGTTTTGTTTCTTTTAAAAAAAGAGGTTATGTGAAATATTAGGATTTTATTTCCAGGCGTAGTATTTCAAGACAGTTAACTACACCTATGGTGTCAACAGCCTCTTGTTGGCAGTATGATTTTATTGGCTCCATGGAATAACAGCAAGAATTTACTATTGCTTCTTTCTTTTATGACACACACAGAAAAAAAAAATTGACACATTTGCTCAAGACCAACCAGAATCATTTTAACCTATCAAAATTGATGGGAGGCCTTCACTGCCAAAGTCACTGCTGCATTTTCACAATTCACTGCAGACAATCTGCTACTCCCATTATGATAAAGGAGAGCAGAGTCATAATCAGGGAAGAAAGCTAGATTAATACTTGTAATTATCATTGAATATTTAGCCTGCTATAGGATTATTATTATTAGTGTCATTTGATAATTTTCTCTCATTTTATTAAACACAACTGTGAGTAATTACGCTACCTAATATTTCTCTGTATTGGCTGACTAGCTAGCAAACATTCATGAAAATATCCATTAGCCACACATATAAAATGCTGCATTATGATGCTGTTGAATCAGAACATACCACTACCTGATCCTGTAGCTCTTTGAGGATTTGCAAATCAATTAATTCTATGTTTATTGGATTCTTCCCATACAATTAGAAAATTTATAATCGAGTCCATGAACATTATTAGTTTTACCATTTTAAACCAGCAATCACACTTTGATTTTTACAACAAAAGCAGAAATATAAACACACACATTTGGATCAGTTTTCTCTTAGTCTGTCTGGACTTCAAAATCCTATTCCTCAAGATGATGCACACCAAAGTTCTGGATTAAACAAGAAATTAGATGGCACCTGAACACTTGGTTTAATATTCTCAAAAGGATTATGCAACTTCTTTCTTACAATATGACATTGTTTTACAAAGATCCACACTTTTATAATGTTAGTATTTATAATAATCAATAAAGTCAATTAATCATGATTAAAAATCAAACATAAAAATTTCTACTTTTTGCTTTTGCCCCCTCCATTTAGAACTTATTTATAGCCTGATAATTCAAAGGTCCCTATGTTTATGAAAATCTGGACAGAAATAGCTCTAAGATCCCATTCAGAACTTGATATTAATCTAAGTCTTTTGGCTCCATTTATCCTGAGAGCAAAGAGTAGGACAAAGGATTTGAGTACTGTTAGTTTATCTGGGAGATTATCCAAGGTAGAAAAGAATGGGAAAGTGATACAGTGAAGAAGCAACTTTGTCAAAGAGGTACATTGTTGATATAATTGTTGTGGATAGAAAATGAAGGCTTGCTTTTACTGAAAGGTCCTGAGAAACTTCTTTAAGTTGTCCTCATGAAGACCTGAAAACTGACAATTTTACCTATGGTTCTTATTTCCACTTCACTGAGAGCTGTCCTCAGAGGACATTAACTCTCCTACACTTTCAGGTTGTGTTGGAGACATTCTAAAATGAGAGAGAGAACATGAGATGCTATCAGTGTTAAGTAACTGCAATTTCCCATGGAACTATCCACCACAGGTTTGGCTATAATCAGGTGTTGGGCCTTGATATCAGAGGGATTTGAGGCAGTATCATTTTAGGTTAATCATTATATCTGAAATTTCCAAAAACTTCAACTGATGAAACTTTGATTATAAACCTATAAATATAACAATAAATCTACAGTATTCAAATTATTTTCATAGAAATACACAAACAAAGCATCAACTGATTAATATTTAAATGTTACAAAATACTGAACTGAAAGAATTTGGTCATATAACAACGTGTAAGAAGTAGAGCTTAGGTTTAGGTTAGAAGTCAGGATGCATTTGGGACTCAGTTAAGAAATTGAATGGAGGGACGCCTGGGTGGCTCAGTGGGTTAAGCCACTGCCTTCGGCTCAGGTCATGATCCCAGGGTCCTGGGACCGAGCCCCAAATCAGGCTCTCTGCTCAGCAGGGAGACTGCTTCCTCCTCTCTCTCTGCCTGCCTCTCTGCCTGCTTGTCATCTCTCTCTGTCAAATAAATAAATAAAATCTTAAAAAAAAAGAAATTGAATGGATGTCTGACTATCTTATAGGTTTGCTAAAAATCAGTGACTTTGTGTTCACGTGTGGCTATGCGGGAATTTTTAACTTTCTCTAAGAAGTTATTAGATTGATTATATAATGGCAGTAAAGGATGGGGAAAAGCAAAGTACAAACCCCATAAAGACAAAGACACTGAGTATGAGAAAAGAGTAATAGATAAGAAGAATCAATGCATTTGAGGAAAATGGGAATTGAAATACACAATGATTGTTGATTTTTTTAGATGCAGAAATCAAAACTAGCTTGCAAGAAGGAAATAACAGAAGACATGTTGTGAAAAGGCAGTAACGTGGAATAAAGGAGTAGGGAGAGCATATCAGGTAATTTGGATAGGAAGGAGTTAGGAGATAACTGCTTGATAAATTTTATATGGCCCACTTAAATGCACAGATTTCTCTTCTTTAATTTATATGGAGAACAGGGTGTCGTTTCTCTTCCCTTTCAGAGCACCCGAGGTGTACTCTTTCAGACTGAAAACCTGAAAAGCTCAGGACTCAGTTGCTTAAGCACAGCTGAGAGGACATATTTCAATTAAGATTTACAGTTTGCTGTAGGTAGTAGACTGTCAAAAGTGGTTTAACCATATTTTTCATTTAACAAGAAGACTACAGAGAGTGTTTTCTGGTGTTGGTTCAGAGTCTTAAGAAAGTCAAGTGAACTATCTTAGAGGTTTTCATGGCTTTTTATTCACAGTTGCAAAAATTGCTGTTGGAGTTCTCACTATTAAGCCCACATTTCTGGCAGAAAGATAGAGGTAAAAGAGAATGATATCTTGTACGACTGATACTTTGTCATATGGTTACAATGTAACTAGAAAAGAGACAATAAAATATTTGATGTTGTTTTAAGTTTCCTTGTTGTCAATCCCTCAGTGCTTTCTGATACTAAAGGAAAAAGTAGATGGATATTGACCTGGCAACTATCAACACCTGTCAGTCTCTCTTGGATAACCAATATCTCTATAATCTCTTCTTCCCAGTAAAAAAAAAATAAAATATATTCATAAACCACACTGTGCCATCTCAAGTTACTGCACCAAGATAAAATTACAATGATTTTCAGTTGTTCCAAATGGACAGAATACCCTTCCTTATGATATCATGTCTTATAAGATAGATAATTGGCTTGCTACCAATATACCCAGATGAGACTGTGGAAGAGACAGGAAAAAAATAATAATATTTATTTATTCCTTGGGTTGACCCTGTTTACACAGATGCATTACTATTAGAAAAGGTTGGTTTGGGACATTGGAATGAATTTACTTAATGGGTCTGTATGTAATTGGGTTGGAGAAAAATTTTAATTTCTACAAAAATTATTAGAATTCTATCTTATTCCCTTTTGATAATTTTCACATGTTAACAAAGCCAACGTTTTTGTCTAGCAGACAAGATCTTAAATCCTAACAAAACTCAATTTTTTCCTTTTTTTTTTTTTAAGTTTGAGAGCCTCATGTTCTCTCATGCTGCTTTAAATACAACTCAAAAAAACAAAAGGAGCTAAATGGGGCAGTAAGCCCAGACTTTTTATTTTAATTTATTTATCTTATTTTTAATTAAAAAATTAAAGATTGTATTTATTTATTTGAGAGAGAGAGAGCATGAGTGGGGCAGGGGGATGTAGCTGCAGAGAGAGACTGAGAAGTATACTCCCTAATGAGCAGGAAGCCCGATATGGGGCTCGATCCCAGGATCCTGACTGAGATCATGACCAGAGACAAAGGCAGATACATGTGCAAAATCCCTTTTTTTCTGGGAAACAATACTTTACAAGAGATGTTTGAAAAAGTACTGGGGAAACAACTTTAATCAGAGATACAAAAATTTAATTGACTTCTGTAAAGCTACAGGGATCCAAATGATGGGAATCCCAGGCCGTTTAGGTTGTGGACCACAGAGTATTCTTCTCTGTAATATTTTATTTTCTTCCATGTCTACTAACTCCAGTCCAAGTTCACTGATCTCTTTTTAGATAGTGCAAAACATGGCAAAGAATACCAAACAAGTGCCCAATATTCTACATTTATTACATCATTTCTAACATATAGAAGTGTGTTACCAAGGCTGGTTCTGTGAACAAACCTAGTTATGCTAAAGTGTGTTTTGTTCTCCAAAAATTAAATTCATGATTATCACACAATTATAAAATACTTGTGTCAAGAATTTTTATTCAAAAATTAATAAGAGAAGCAGATATTAAAACTAGTTCACATGGTTATTTGGGATATAAGCAGAGTTGTGCAGCAGAAGTGCTCTGGGCCCATAATTTGGGTTATAGAATTTATGTTTTCTAATGAAAAATCACTAACTTGCATTATTGTTAACAAGAATCCTGTGCATTACCATCAGTTTTCTCCATTATAACCTCTTGCTCTACAGTTTGTAAATAACTTTGTCAATAGCAAGCTAATAAACGGGGTGACTCCAATGGATTGAGATAATCTCCAGAGTTTCTGCTACATAATGAACAGGACTCCATTGAAAGGACACCTAAGAGTTTATTTTGCCCCAAAATTTGATCACTTTTTTCACTGTCCTTACCTATTTTCCAAACCTAGTTCTTTTCAGTCTACAGACAACCCTGTATCTGACTGACTTGTTAATTCTGGGAATGTCTTGCAGATTAATTTGCTTGCCCGAGGTGGTTCCTCTAATTGATGTCTAAGAACCCTAATTAGTTAAGAAAACTTTTTTTTAACATTTTCATTGCTATTTATTATTATTATTATTATTATTATTATTATTGCTAATATCTCTATTATAAATAATTCACAAGGGCATCTTTCTGACAAAAGACAAAGAGCTGGCTACTAGTAGAAAAAGTACATTTGACTCTGTCAGTGAAAGTGGTAAAGGGATTTGAGAAAATAAGGCAAAGCAGTGGAATTATGTGTTAAAACTTTAAATATTATAGACACATTTACTTAATTTCTAATACTGCTTATAATTAAAAAAGATGTTTTCCATGAACCACGCATTACAGCAAATATATTGTTTATACAGATTAAATTTTCATCAAAAGGGATGCCTGGGTGGCTCAGTTGGTTAAGCAGCTGCCTTTGGCTCAGGTCATGATCCCAGCATCCTGGGATCGAGTCCCGCATCTGGCTCCTTGCTCGGCCGGAGCCTGCTTCTCCCTCTACCTCTGCCTGCCATTCTGTCTGCCTGTGCTTGCTCTCTCGCCCACTCTCTCTGATAAAGAAATAAAATCTTAAAATAAATAAATAAATTTTCATCAAAAAATTATAAGTGTATTTTTTTGTAGGATCATGATAAGCATTTTGCAGATGAGAAAAGTGAAATTTAGAAAAGTATGTCTCTTCAAATCCCTCATACAATATCTGGCCTAGATAGAAGGATATACTATCACAATTGAGGAAGATAATTGAGATTACTTAAAATGATAAACTTTACTGTATAGGGTTTTTTACAAGTTTGCCACAGATTCACATTTTTTAAAATATATATCTATTTGTGTAAAGAGAATGCACTGAGAAGTAAAAAGATAGTGATATATCAGTGCTACCAACTAATGGCTATAATATCATCACCTTATTTATGAACAATGAAACAGTGTGTAATATTTAAATAAATTTAAATAAATTCCTATTTATTTTATATATTTATAAATTTAAATGAATTCCTATTTATTTATTATTAAAGAAATTCCTCTAACAAACAGTATGTTTTGAAGGTTGCTAGCAGGAAAGTGTTGTACGACATGGAAGTAATCAGAAAATGTGATCTAAAATTCTGCTTTCAAGGGCGCCTGGGTGGCTCAGTGGGTTAAAATTCTGCTTTCAAGAAGCTATAACAGTAAGTACTGAGCATTAGCTATTATATGCTATGGATGAATAACTGAAATCTACATTTGAAACTATTGGTACACTATATGTTACCTAATTGAATTTTAAAAAGTTAATAAAAAAACCCACTATTTTATAAAACAATATTCCCAACAGGCTCTTTTGCTTTAAAATACTCACTTTGTTTCCTCTCCGAGAGAACACCAAATGGCGGATGACGCCGGTGCTGTGAGAGGGCCCGGAGGGCCCGGGGGCCCTGGAATGGGAGGCCGGGGCGGTTTCCGCGGTGGCTTCGGCAGCGGCATCCGGGGCCGGGGCGGGCCGGGGCCGTGGTCGGGGCCGGGGCCGAGGCCGCGGAGCTCGCGGGGGCAAGGCCGCGGACAAGGAGTGGATCCCCGTCACCAAGCTGGGCCGCCTGGTCAAAGACATGAAGATCAAGTCCCTGGAGGAGATCTATCTCTTCTCCCTGCCCATCAAGGAGTCTGAGATCATCGACTTCTTCCTGGGAGCCTCCCTCAAGGACGAGGTTTTGAAGATCATGCCTGTGCAGAAGCAGACGCGCGCGGTCCAGCGGACCAGGTTCAAGGCATTTGTCGCCATCGGAGATTACAATGGACACGTCGGTTTGGATGTCAAGTGTTCCAAGGAGGTAGCCACTGCCATCCGCGGAGCCATCATTCTGGCGAAGCTTTCCATTGTCCCTGTGCGGCGAGGCTACTGGGGGAACAAGATCGGCAAGCCCCACACTGTCCCGTGCAAGGTGACTGGCCGCTGTGGCTCTGTGCTGGTGCGTCTCATCCCCGCCCCCAGAGGCACTGGCATTGTCTCGGCCCCTGTGCCCAAGAAACTGCTGATGATGGCTGGTATTGACGACTGCTACACCTCGGCCAGGGGCTGCACTGCCACCCTAGGGAACTTTGCCAAGGCTACTTTCGATGCCATCTCCAAGACCTACAGCTATCTCACCCCTGATCTCTGGAAGGAGACTGTGTTCACCAAGTCTCCCTATCAGGAGTTCACGGACCATCTTGTGAAGACCCACACCAGAGTCTCTGTTCAGAGGACCCAGGCTCCAGCTGTGGCTACTACATAGTTTTATACAAGAAAAATAAACTGAACTAAAGCTTGAAAAAAAAATACTCACTTTGTAATGAGAGTCATTACTTTTGTCTAGCCAAATCTTATAGCACTGTTTATCCCTTCCCTGCTTTATCCCTTCCCAGTATCAATAAAGGCTCACTTGGGTTACCTAGAAGCCATGAGAAAGCTTGTAATAGATCTGGCTGGTTTTCACCAGCAATTTGACCACCATGTGCACAGGGAAGTCTATTGATAAAGGCTTTATTGCAATAAGTTGCAAATACATGGATGATTTTGAATTCTCTTTCTTGAGGTCTTGTTTCATGATAATAAATTTAGGGTGGCTTATTGGAATGGATGTTATTAACATATCTTCATAGTTATAAGCACATGGAATTGTAAAATAGATGAATGAATGTGGCATTACTGACAACTGTCCTCATTTTGAAATCAAATTACAGTGTACTAAGATGAGGAAGCAAAGCAGATTTGGGATTATGAGTAAAATAATTTTAAAAAGTATTAGGGGTATGATCGGACTATTGGGTAATTCAGTAGAAAAATGTCTACTGATTGAGATTCTGTGTTCCCTGATTTCAGAGAGAAGTTAAGATAAATAAGTAACACGAGGAGACTAGGAAGCCAAACATAAGTGATAATTTTGTGCCAGGGTGTGTATACATCTGTTTATCTTCTTGCTTTACCACTAAGGTTGCTCCTAGAGGAGAGTTTAAATATGTGTTGGAGCTAATCTCTGTGGATTACACAAGAAACCACATCCTACAGCTCTCCCTGAAACACCCCTTATGATTTCAATGTAATTTGGTTTTTGCATTTTTAGAAATAACAAAATACTTTGCAAACTCATCTACTTTATTACCATCACAAGTGAGTCAGCTGACTCCACATTTTAACACAGTGACAGTCACAGAGGAATGGAGGAATGAGTAGAGTTATCAATATATGTGCTTTTAAGAAGTATGACAGGGTAGCAGCTATTTCCAGGAACCAAAACATGGGTCAGCAGCTGTGCAGGAAAAGTGATGGAATAAATGACTCATTTCAGAGGAGTTCTATAACATATTAGTTCTATAATGTATCTTCAGCCCCCAATTACCCGCTTTGATCTAAAGATAAGGATTTACAGTTAAGGTCCCATTTATGATTTGACTGGTAGGGTCTGAATCATGTTTACTATTGTTTTGACTATTACTTGAAACCTATAGTAGTACTTGGGATATGTGTTGTGTATTCTGTGAACATGTGCTATTTTTAGATTAGATAATTTCTGTCTCAAACCCCTGTTCATTTGTTTGTTTTTGTTTATTTGATAGTGGTTTCAGTAAATGGATATATCTGAAAAATTGCAAAGCCACTATTAAAACAAGTTATTATTATATATAGCATGGAATTGCACATTCCTCCTTTGAATCCGACAGAGCTTCACCATATCCTTAACAATTTGGGAAAAACATGCTATTATTTTTCTTTATAAAATTTCTCCTGTTAGGCTGTGATGGTTGTCATCAGCAGTAACTCCTCTGAAGGCTTTGTCAAAAGAGTTGAAAAAATTGGAAAGGTGTGTGAATGAAGCTGTTTGTTGAATATAAAGAAAAGAGCATTGAAATACAATTCACACTCTTACTTCTCCTTCTATGCTTTCAGATGTTTGTCATTTGAAAATTTTGCTTCTAGAAGAGATGTCCTATATAATTCTTACTTTAAGGAGCAAGTTGCTTTTATAATTTTTTTATTATTCTACCATTCCAGTATTTCCATTTAAATTAAATTCAATACCATTTAAAAAAAATCAAAAGTGCAGCCAGTATTCAATTCCTGGGCTAAATAATTTTAGAAAGCTTTGTGTTATTGAACCTACGGGGTTTTTATGTAGTTTTAACTCTTTCTTTCTGTGATTTTTCCCATTAGTCATGTAAGTGACTGCAATATAACAGACATTGAGGATAAAGAAGGACTGAATAGAACAATCCTTGGCCTCATGAAGTTGAGAATCTAGCAAGGGAGTCAAACAATTCAATCATTCAGAGACAATTTATTGAGTGCCTGGCCTAAGATGAGCACAACAAAACCCCAGCCCAGAGGAATCATTTTAATGGGAGAGATAGATAATAGGTAAGCCAACTTTAAAAAAAAAAAACGTACTGATTTTTCTTTAATAGAGATGCATATTTGAACTAAATAAGCACATTTTTAAAAGAGCAGTGATTGAGAAGAGGTTTTTAAACTGAGTGGTCCAAAAGGGCCTCCCTGAAAAAGTCTGCTTTGAACAGATTTCTGAATAATATCAGCTAGGAAGCTGCGTAAAAATCTCAGGGATGGGTGATTTTTCCAGTCGAAAAACTGTAAAGGCTCCAAAGTCACAATAGAGCTATAAGTTTCTCTAATAAAGTAACTTCTGACAAAGAATGAGAAGAAATAACTAACCCAGGTTTGAAAGAAAAGGGACAGACTTTCTATGGAATTCATATTTAATTAAAGCTCTAAAGGACAAAAATACAATAGAGCAAAATTCTGGTCACGCTGATATACCTAACGAAAGTTCATAAACAAGCTTTGGGTAGCAAAGAGTGTGTGGGAATGTTGGTAAGAACAGTGGGGAAGAGTCATCCCTGAACATGTTCTTAAATGAAGCAATTCTTGGGTTGTTTTAAAGGGTAAATTGGAGTTTGCCTAAGTGATTAGAGAAGGATGCCTCAGCTTATGGAAGTTCAAAGCCATAAAGATGTGATAAACTACTGCAGATATTTTCATGTATATTTGTTGTTGCTTCTAGTAATGGTGATCTAAAAACTCCTACTTAAGACAACTAAAAATCCAGACAAAATAGCTTTTAAAGTTAAAAATATCAGAATGATTATAAAAATAAGTGAGGGATTACTGGGCCAAAATACGAAATACAATGAGAGCCTAGAGATATATGCCCTGAAGCCATTTTAGCTATGAGAGCATTTGAAACTGCTAAAACACACTGAGCTGTGTTGTTCATAGACTCTTGATACTAGAGAAACAAAATTCAAAATTCAGCAGCAATCAAATTTGAGGACTTTGGTACAACCCAAATTTAAGTTGAGATCCCCAAAGCACAAGGAGAAGCAGAAATAAGACTAGAGCCTACCTTGCCTTCTGTGTAAACTGAGAAAGTCAATCACTGAATTTGGAGTATGATTGTCTTGTAGAGTCTCAGATATAAGAGAAAATCCTACCAAGGAGGACCATACCATTATTATAGCTCTTAATTATCCCTACTCAATAAGAGTTTCAAATATAATGTCTTGAACATAGCAAAATGTAACAAAGCACACAAAGAAAAACCATTAACAAGATTTGATAGACAAAATGGGATTAAGTATGATGTTAAAATGATCAATAAAGATTGTAAAATGGCTTGATTACTCTGCTCAAAGAAATGAGAGGGGAAGCAAATTGAACCAAAAACTGACACTAAAAATGATATTGAGAAAGGTTTTATAAATGAACAAATGGATACTCTAGAACTTTAAAGATATGACAGCTAATTTAAGGTACCACAGGGGTGCCTGGGTGGCTCACTTAATTAAACCTCCAATTCTTTTTCCTTTTTTTTTTTTTAACACCTTAATTTTATTTTATCTCTTTCATTTGGCTCAGGTCATGATGTCAGGGTTGTGAAATAGAGCCCAGAGTTGGGCTCTGTGCTGAGCCTGGAGCCTGCTTAAGATTCTTTTCCCTTCTTTTTCTATCCCTCCCTGCACTCTCACTTGCTCGCTCTCTCTTGCTTGCAAATAAATAGATAGATAGATAGATAATAGACAAAGAAAAATAAAAGCAGATTATGAAAATAAATATAAAGATTTTGAAATGAAAACAAGTTCAAAATAAAATAGAGAAGACCTACACAGCTTAAAGTTCATTCAGAAAATCTACTATTAAAGAAGTCAGTATGACACAATGTTAAGATATCAAAAGATTTGAGCATGCACTTTTCAGAAAGGGTAATCCAAATGGCCACTCATATATAAAAACTGTTTATCTTTATTATGAATCTGGAATTAAATTAAATTAAATTAATAATAAATTAAAACCTAAAATGACATACTATTACACACTTACCATATTGGGCAACAGTAAAATTGCCTTGCAAGAATGTGAAAGAATGAAAGTGCCCATAATAAAAACATTTGAGGTAAGTTGGACAATATTTAGAAAACTTAAAAATAAAAATAAAAATTTGGTCCATTCCTAGAAATACAACATGGAACTAAATGAATATTTTCACCAGGATATGCAAACAGATGATTATAGCTATTTCATTCATAACAGCAGATCAGTAGTGGTCTATTTGCACAATGTTACATTAAATAAGAGAGAATATTAACAAACTGGGAGGAGGGGCTAGGTTGTTATCATAAACAGATCTTCTATGGTGCTGATTATGTTCTATTTCTCAAAATCTTTAAGTTAAAAAAGTTTTCACATTATATCTAGATAGATAGATGATAGATAGATATCCCAGAAGCTGCAATGCTAGGCTAAGACCAGGCTTTAAAGGGCTTTTCTATACTCTACTAAATACTTGAAACCATTCATTATATCATAGCTCAGTGTTCAAATCTCCATTTGTTTCCTCAGTTTCCTAATATTTACCTTAAGGTGACCTGATCCAGACTTTTGATCACCTTTGTCTAAATATTTCTATTTTAACAAAGTCCTTTTTAACACTGAGAGACTAAAACTTAGAAAAATACTCTTTTATCTCACTAGAGTGGAAAATATATAGTTACCCATTAACTAATGATATCCATGTCTACATTAGATCAATGACATTTTTAATTCTTGGGAGCTTTTGGTTAAATGAAATTTTTAAGCTTCCTTTAAATGAAGCTTTAAGCCATCACCACATGAATAAAATTAAAGAACCAAATGAAAACAGGCCAAGTATTTACAGAGTAATAGAATGTGCAATGGTAAGAGTACAATTCTGAAATCATAAAGCCTAAATTAGTGTGATGCATTTTTGCTACCCATGTAATCATAAACCAGTTATCCAAATGTGTTAGCCTCAGTTTTTTCACCCATGAAATGGTGATGATAATACTTATTATGCTGCGTTGTTGTGTGTATGTGATGAAGCATGGAGCATGAGAATCTCATATTCCATGCTAAAATGATAGCTATTTTTATACTTATAATAATTCTAGTAATAGTAATTAAATTGTTCAAAATGGTAATATTCATTTATATTGAGGCATTGTATTGACTATTCATAGACACATTTACCAACATAAATTTCATTTTACTTTACCCCCTCTGAGGATATATATTCCCTAATTCAATATGAATCTCTTTATGAATAATAATTATCATAATAAATATGCTGATTTGTCTTCTATTTGTTTTTAGGGAGGTATCCTTTACTGTTGAACATGAAACTTAAGCAAGTCTGTCTTATTCAAAATTTGCATGCTGTTTTCTTATGAAAATAGATTATAGAGTTGTATGAAATAAATTCATGCAGTTAAGACATTGATGTTTGGAACACTGGGTGGTCAGTTTAGTATTTCAAAAGAAGATTTTAAATTTAAACCTTAAAACTGAGCTCTTTCAGCCTTATTTATAGACCATCCTTCATGTTTCATAAGTACTCCTCCATTGTAAACTAAGTAATACTTTTTGTCACAGTGTATATAATGAAAATGGATTTTATATTCTATTATTTCAGAGTTAGTTGCAGTTTCTACTGCCTTACTTCATTTTTTGAAAAATAGATTAATTCTACAAAAAGTTTTTTCCAGGTTTATTGAAAAAAATCGACATATTTGTAAATTTAAGAAATGATTTCTTATAACATTGCAAACCTTTAACATTGTGTAAATTTTGTACAATTTGATAAATTGGTATACATCTTTATTGCAATATAATCTACATAAAAATGTTAATACATCTACTATCTCGTATAGTTGCCACTGTTTTTTATGCATTTATCATAAGGAATTTTAAGATCTACTCTCTTAGCAACTTTTATGTATATAGTATAGTAGAGATAAACTTCAGAGGTCTTGTGGGTTTTGTTCCAGACTGCCTCAATAAAGTGATTATCTCAATAAACTAAGTCAAATTATTATATTTTTTGGTTTCCCAGTGCATATAAAAAATTATGTTTCCCAGTGCATATAAAAAATAAAAACTATACTGCACTGTTCAAAAGCATTATGTTTTTAAAGAAAAACAATGTATATACCTTAAGTACACTAGTTCTGAGTTTTCAGTGGGTCATAATTACTGATCACAGATCACCATAACAAATACAATAATAATGAAAAAACTTGATATATTGCAAGAATTACCAACATGTGACAAAGAGACACAAAATGAACAAATGTTGTTAGAAAAATGGTGGCAGCAGACCTCTTTTATACAAGATTGCTATAAACTTTCAACTTGTAAGAATGTGATATATGCAAAGTTTAATAAAGGGAAGCACAATAAAAAAAAGTATGTATATCTTATTAACTATGATCATCATGCTGTACATTAGATCCCCAGAACTTTTTCATACTATAGTTGCAAGTTTGCACCCTTGGACCACCTTACTCCACCCCAGGTTCACCCCTTGTCAACTCAACTCTAAGTTTCCATTAGTTTTCCTTTTCCTCAGATTCTGTATGTAAGGGATATCATAATACATAAATTAAAAAAATATACAAAATCTTTGAAATATTTCACTTAGAATAATACCTTCAAGATCCATCCATGCTGTTGTAAATGGCAGTATTTCTTAATTTTTCATGGTTAAGTAGTATTCCGTAGTATATATTTACCATACTTATTTTACTCATTCATCCATTAATGGATACTGAAGTTATTTCCATCTCTTGCTTAGAGTTAATAATTTTATAATAAACATAAGAGTGCAGATATGTCTTTGAACAGTGAACTTCGTTTTCTTTAGATAGATACCTAGAAGTGGGATTACTGAATCATATGGTAATTTTACTTTTAATAATATGAATAATCTCCATACTGTTTTCCATACAAATTTATATCCCTATTACAGTGCATAAGTTCCCCGTTTTCCCCAATATTTACCAAAATTGGTTAGTTTCAATTTTTTGGTAGTATATATTCTAATATCTTGCTGTGTTTTTCAGAGGTAAACAACAACAACAACAACATAAGGACTTTGCCCTGAGATTTTTACGTTGAGCACTTTTTAATGCTCCTGTTGGTCATTTATATAACTTTTTTGAAAAAAAAAGTCTATTGAGATCCTTTTGCTATTTTTTTAATCATATATTTTTTTCTATTTGTATCTGTTGGTTATTAACCTCTTTTCAGATATAAGATTCGTAAGTATTTTCTTACATTCTGTGGATTGTGTTTTCATTCTCTCTCCCTTTTTTTGGCAATGCAGAAACGTTAGTTTGATGTAATACCATTTATTTATTTTTGCTTTTTTTGCTTGTGTTTTTAGTCTGGTATCCAAAAAACTATTGGCAAGACCAATGTCAAGGAGAATTTTTCCTATGTTTTCCTTTAGGAAATTTAGTTTCATGCATCACCTTTAAGTCTTTAATCTATTTCAAGTTCAGACTTATGAGTGATATAAGGTTCCCTTTTCATACTGTTTATGTGACTATTCAGTTTTAAATATCATTTATTGAACAGACTATCTTTCCCCATTACATATGTTGGCCCCTGTCAAATATTAGGTGACTGTATGAAAGGATTTATTTCTGGACTCTCAATTCTGTTCTACTTGTTTATTGGTCTGTTTTTATGCCAGTATACTTTATTGTTTTGAGCATGAGGGCTTTGTAGTATAGTTTCAAATCAAGAAGTGTAATCTCCCTTCTTTCTCAGAACTGCTTTGATTATTTGTTGTCTTTTATGGTCTCATATAAACTTTAGGATTCTTTACTTACTTCTGTAAAACAATAATATTGGATTTTTTTTTAAGATTTTTAATTTATTTATTTGACAGAGAGAGATGACAAGCAGGCAGAGAGGCAGGCAGAGAGAGAAGAGGAAGCAGGCTTCCTGCTGAGCAGAGAGCCTGATGCGGGGCTCGATCCCAGGACCCTGGGATCATGACCAGAGCCGAAGGCAGCGGCTTAACCCACTGAGCCACCCAGGCGCCCCTAACATTGGATTTTTGATAGGAATTGGATTTACAGATGGTTTACGGTAGTATGGACATTTTAACAATGTTAATTCTTACCATTCATAAATATGAGCTTTCTTTCCATTTCTGTCACCTTCAATTTCTTTATCAATGTCATAGTTTATGGAGTACAGATCTTTCATCTTCTTAGTTAAATCTATTCCTAAGTATTTTATTATTTTTGATGCTATTGTGAATTAGATTGTTTTCTTTATTTTTTCAGATAGTTCATCATTAGAATGTTAAAATGCTCCTGTCTTGTGCTTACTTTGGCAGCACATATACTAAAATTGGAATGATGCAGAGAAGATTAGCATGATCACTGAACAAGGATGACATGACAAACTGGGAAGCAGTCCATAAAAAAAAAAAAGAAACAAAACAAAATTCTTTTCTTTTATATATTGATCTTGTATTTGGTAATTTTACTAAATTTGTTTATTCAAATTTTTTGTGAATTTTTTAGGATTTTTTAACATGTAAGTTCATGTTATCCAAAAAAAGAAAATTTTACTTCTTCCTTTTTTTTTTTTTTTTTTTTGGAGTCTCTTATTTCTTTGTGTTCCTTGTTTCTCTGGCTAGGACATCCACTACTGTGTCAAATGAGAGTAGTGAAAATGGACACACTTGTCTTTCTTCTGATCTTTAAGGGGAAAACTTTCAAAAGTTTTGATTGAATATGAGATTAGCTCTGGGCTTGCAATCTGTGTTTTTTCTTTAATGGGTTTTTTAAATTATTTTTTAAAATTTTTTATATAATGTGTTTTTATCCCTAGGGGTACAGGTCTGTGATTCACAGCACTCACCATCACTCACCATAGCACCTGCCCTCTCCAATGTCCATACCCCCACCATCCTCTCCCAACACACCTCCCCCCAGCAACCCTCAGTCTGTTTTGTGAGATTCAGTCTTTTATGGTTTGTCTCCCTCCTAATACCATCTTTTTTTATTTTTTTTTCGTATGCCCGAAACTGCCTATGTTGCATCTCCACTTCATCATATCAGGGAGATCATATGATAGTTGTCTTTCTCAGATTGATTTATTTCGCCAAGCATAATACCCTCTAGTTCCATCCACGTCATCACAAATAGCAGGATTTCATTTTTTTTTGATGGCTGCATAGTATTCCATTGAACATATATACCACATCTTATTTATTGATTCATCTGTTGAAGGACATTTAGTTTCTTTCCATAGTTTAACTATTGTGGACATTGCTGCTATAAACATTTGGGTGCATGTGCCCCTTCAGAATGCCACGTTTGTATCTGTAGGGTATATACCCAGTACTACAAGCACTGGGTCATAGGGTAGTTCTATTTTCAGCTTTTTGAGGCACGTCCACGCTGTTTTCCAGAGTGGTTGCACCAGCTTGCATTCCCACATACAGTGTAGGAGGGTTGCCCTTTCTCCACATCCTCGCCAGCATCTGTCATTGACTGACTTGTTCATTTTAGCCATTCTGAACGGTGTGAGGTGGTATCTCATTCTGGTTTTGATTTGTATTTCCCTGATGCCGAGTGATGTGGAGCATTTTTTCATGTGTCTGTTGGCCATTTGAATGTATTCTTTGATGGAACATGATAGTGAGCTTAGGGAATCACCAAGTTAATGAAAGAGGTGCCTCTTGTAGGTGAATTAAGAGTGAGAGAAAGAAAAGAGGGCTTATCCTAGATTGGAGAACTCGGGGCTGAAAAGGACCCTCATCTGGGAGCAGAGAAAGTGGTCCAGAATCAGAGGCACAGAGGACTCCCAACACCTTCCACAGAAGCGGAGCACCTAAAGACATAGTGCCATTACCCCTGAAAATCTAGGCATGGAGGTATTCTCTTTAGGCAAATAGGCATCGGAGAATAGTTTGTCCATAGCCCAGTCACTGACTTCAAGAGGAAAAGCTATACCAGCTCTCGAAGCAGGCCGGATAGCTCAAGCAACAGCAGCCAAGCCAAAATCCTTATCCCCTGCATTTCTGAACAATGACAGAGCAGCGGTTCTGTCTAGAACCAGGAGGTATTCAGAAGTCAATTGTTGGGTCCCGGGTTGTGTCCATCAGTTCAGACGCGGCCTTCAGATCAACTCATGATTCCAGGGCCTTGGCATTGACTCTGTTCTCAGGTTCTCTGCTCAGGGGCAAGTAAGCTTCTCCCTCTCCAGCTCCACCCCCTGATTGGGATCTCTCTGCCTCTCTGTCCAAACGTGCATGTGCATGTTCGATAAGATAACAAAGACAAAAACAGTGCACAATAATTGACTGGGGCCAAAGGATGTTTTATTGAATTTGGACCTAGGTTCCTATGGAGGGCAGCCAGGTATAGAGAACCTCCCACCATCCTAAAATGCCCGACCTTCGCTTGGAGCTTCCTTGTTCATTCTCCTGTTCTTTGCCTTCCTGGATCTCCTCACCAACCTGCAGCATCCGCTGTCTGTCGTGCTGTACTGACCCCTTGTTAACACATTGTGCATCCTCTCGGGGCTCCATTGGAACATGCCCATCTTCCTCAAGAGGCACTGTTTGCTTATCGCATGTAACCATTTGGGGGATGGTCATGAGAGGGTGAAGGCAGGCTTGTGCTGCCACATCTCCATGCAGTTCCACAGAGGGTAGCTGATCCACCATGAGGGAGTGCTCAAGGTTCTTCCACATTCGAATCCTCTTCAATGCGTCCTTTTGCACATACAAGTTGTCTTCCTGAAATGGGCACGGAAGTCTTTCAGTTGGCTTCATTGGGCTATGGGTCTCTTCCAACATGCTCTCCGTTGGCTTCTGTGGACTCCAAGAACATGAGTCCGTCCTGGACCTAAGGTTCTAGGGTGTAGACTCTGCCTTGGATGCATGGTCTTTTTGGAAGATTGGGAGGCCTTGTTGGCACCGTTTCTGGAGACCATTGAGGTACTCGTGTGCTTTCTGTGGAAGACTCCAGACATGTCTTTGGCACGGTTGCGGGGGTTCACTTTGAGCTTCCCTTGGGTGGACCTTTTCCTGTTGAGATGCTCCATGATTTGGTGGGAGGGTCTCACCCTTACGCAGGGCTCAGATTTCCTCCCCTGAGGCATTGCTTGCGGTCTGTTAGTTTCTTGGCTTGTCGGTGCTAAGATGGAATGCAGCATCTTGCCTTTCTCCGAGGTCCAGAGGGCTGGTGCTGACACTCACGACCAAATACTATGAATTGGGCCATGGAGAAGGTGACACTGACTCGCTTCGCAAACTGCCTTGGTGAGAGACCCAGGCGGCTCCAGCAGTTTGGGACGGCCTGGGGTCCTCTTGGCCCACCCATGACTACTCCAGTCAAGTGTAGTGATCAGGCCTGGGTTGATGAGGAGTGGTTGCTATGACCTCAAAGCTTTGTGACATCACAGATGCTGGCTTCACTGAAGCAGCTGTCCCTCTCCCATGACCTTGGTGTCCTATGGCTTTAAGTAGGAAGCCCCAGGAAGGACAAAACAAGAGCCCTCTGAACCTGATCAAGAACTCAGGATGTCTTGTGGTTTAATGTCAAACTTCCCCTTTCTGGAGACATAGAGGAAGGAAAATGACATTCAGTATACCTTCCTTTAGGCCAACATATCCCCGGAGATGGCAAGGTGTCCTTTTACACTACAATTTCTAGATATCTCAAGAAAAGGTGAGGTCGCGTGTATGAGCAGCTCTCCGTGAGGTTTCTCGTCCTGTGGGTGAGAGCGTACTTTGTCAGCGTCTTTTGCTTATGGGTCAGTGATGACTAAGGTACGGAAAGTCCCTTTCCGAGGTAAAAGGTGAGGGCATCGCTATATGGTGCCGTCTGTGTCCTCGTCTCCTAGTGTTCTGAAACACGCGGCTAAGGGATGAGGCCTCTGTCTACCTGGCTTTCCCTTAAATACCTTTGCAAAGTCTTTGAGGAGAGTGATATTCTGCATCTGAGCTAACTCTCAATGAAGAGGCCTGGACCGAAACCGTTGTCATTATTAGTTAACTGTACTTGTTGTGGTAACGGGTATAGACATGTGGACCAAGACTCTTTAGTCAGAAGGAAAGGGACGGCGTATATAGACGGCTTGCAAGGCCCATTCGAGCAGACCTTTGGAGTGAGCCGCAATGCCCTTGCAAGGACTAGTGGATCAGGAAGTTTGGGTCCATTTCGGCACCTCAGTATTCCTCTGCCATCGAAGTGAATGAACCCCTGGACCTTGCCTTGACATGAATGTCCCATGCCCTGCTGTTGGGAAATGGAAAAGGAAGGGAATACTGACGGGCAAAAAGTCAGAGAAGGAGACCTACCAGGAGTGACTCAGGACTCTGAGAATCCAGCTGAGGTTTACCAAAAAGAGAACTGCTTAATGGGTAGTCAGGAGTTGTGGAATATATTAAGAGGAGCACTGGACGTACATGCAACTAA
Source organism: Mustela nivalis (assembly GCF_964662115.1). Lineage (NCBI taxonomy): Eukaryota > Metazoa > Chordata > Mammalia > Carnivora > Mustelidae > Mustela > Mustela nivalis. The sequence continues at coordinate 129,084 of NW_028135194.1, forward strand.
AGCATCCCTGAATACTCTGTCAAAAACGGATGATGGATGATAGGCAGGCTTTCTCAACAGAACAGCAACAAGAACAACACTTATATAAGGCTCACTTGAACAGAACTGAGGATTGAGCTGCTATGTCCTTGCAAAGACTAGTGGATAAAGAAGGTGTGGTCCATATTGGCAACAGAGTATTCCTCAGCAATTAGGGAGGATGAACTCTTGATTCTTGCACTGGCATGAATGCCACAGGACTGGGTTTGTGAAATGAAATGGGCAAGGAGACATAGGGAAATATCATATGGCTTCTCTCATATGTGCCCTAGGACGAATACCACGGCCCTTAGTAGAAAGAAGGAAAAACTGAAGGGGATAAGTCAGAGAAGGAGACAAACCAGGAGTAACTCAGAACTCTGAGGAATCAAGCTGAGAGTCAAGGAAAAAAGAGACATGCAGGGAATGAGGGAACGGGCTAATGGGTGTTGAAGAGTTCTGGCATATCTTAGGCGGAGTACTAGGTCATATATGGAACTGAAGCATCAGTGAATACTCTGTCAAAAATGGATGATGGATGACAGGCTGGCTTCCTCAACAGTACAAAATAATACAAAAACAAGCTGGCCCTTTCAAATGCAGGTGAAGACAGACAGAGAAAAGGAAAGAATTATATTTTTATTATGTTTAATTATTGAAATGGAATATAATTTATTTCCTAAAATGTCATTATTTGAATTGGGTCTTTATACTAGTAAAGTGGAGTTCATCCACCTCCTCCATTTGTGGAATTGATGAGAAGAAAATGGCATTGCCTTCTCTAAATGTCTAGAAGAGTTGAACAGGAAATGATTTGCACCTCGCCATCTGTGTGTTGACAGGGGTTTGATTACTGCTTCAAACGCTTTAGTCACTACTACAGAGCTGAGATTTTGTAGGTTTCCTGACCTAATCTTTGGAGTGAATATGTGTCTTGGAATTTATCCTTTTCTCTCAGTTCTTTTCTTTTGGGTTTGCTTCATTAGTGCTATTCTTCACTTCCTCCCCATCTTTTGTGTGTCTTATCTGTGTGTGTGTGTGTGTGTGTGTGTGTGTGCTGAGTGTGTTTCAAATAACAATTATAATTAAATTGATGGAGATAGGAAGTCGGTATTTAATGGATAGCAGTTCCATTTGACATGCCTTGAAAACTCACATTCCCTCTCTTTCAGCCACATTTCCTACAAAGAATGTCATCTTTTGTCCTCTTTGATAAACACATATTTTCTCAAACCTGACCTCAACAAACACCACATTTTGTGTGCCTGGGTAGTGTCGTATTATTTGTCCATTTTTCCCTTGCTTTTTCATATGTCTCTTGACAGTCATGAGAGAGTGAAATTGTATGTTATTTGTCTTTCTGGGACTGATAGATGTGACGTAGGCTAATGCTCTCCACAATTCTGCCACATGAGGCAAGTGGAAAGAATTCATTCTTGCTTATGGCTGGGTAAGATTCTGTGGGGCTTTTTCAGGACAGTGAGATGGTAGTAGTGTCTGGTAACTCCAGACTTGTCTTTATCCAGGAACACAACAGGAAGATTACCACATCAACTTCAACATGGCAGAAATGAACTGGAGCCCACAAAGCAAACTCCATAGCAAAAGAGAGAATAAGTTGCAATCACTATGGGAGAAGACTGGAGACATGGTTTAGGGGAAAAGTGGAAAGTTGGTAATTCAGAAGGCAGTGAGACAATGCAATGGGCAAAGCCACAAGAGATCGGAGCACACTTGGAACCCACAAGGAGTACGTTCTCCAATTCCATTGATTCTGACCATCAGGGGGTCTGAATCATACTAGTTCATGCCAACAAAGGGCCTTGAGGCCTGGAGATTTTAGATCAGCAGCCTTGGCATATCAACTCAAAAGAACACTGTATTTCTCTGTCAGAGAACACCAACAAATAGCCAGGTGAAGACAGCCTGGAAACCACGATTAGAGACAATACCAGGTGACACAGTGGGAAGATGGTGGGTTCTGGCTGTACATTAGTGAGAGGCAGTGTTCTTGGAGATGATTTGATGGGGGCAAAAGAAATTTGGGGCTCTCGCACAGGCAGCATCAAGCCCGAGCTACTGGCCAAAGACAGGTTGGTGAGGGCTTTAATTGCCTCTCCTGCAAACACGAAATTCTAACCATGGAACACATAGGGTACTGTGTTCCTCAGTCCAACTTGCTTCATTTTAAGAGAACAGATTCTCCCATAGGGGACTAGAAGAAAGCCCTGTCCATAGGCTGTCCCCTGACCACAGAATGCTACAGGCATTCATTCTGTTGTGAAGGTTGAATTTCTCCTTTCACAGGCACACCAGATCCCACCAAGCTAAACCTCAGCCTATTCAGCCCAGACCCCAAACACACCAAAAGGCTGGCAAAGAGAGCCTCTGCAGATGACTGGTCTCAAGGACAGGGGGCAGCTATGATACAACAGCAGAGGGCATGCATGCCACACACACATACCTGAGACTCCCTCAAGGGCCAGCCCTTGGGCACTCCATGATATCTTATTTCTAAAGAAATTACCATCAGGATAAAAAACAGAATTGATTTTTCAAATACTGAGAAAGAGTCAGAGACCTATATCCAAGACAAAGATGGAAGAATCAATTGTTGCCAAGGAAGAAGACAAGAAATTATCATGGCCAGGTAATCGGAGTGAAACCTCACATATAACACGCCCAATGGAGGATTGAAAGCAGAAAGATATCAGGGAGTCTCAAAACACATAGATTAAACTGATAGAAATAAAATAAAGTAAAATAAAATAAAATAAAATAAATAAAGAATTTCTAAAGAAAAGATTGGTAGCAGACTGAAGGAAAAGTCCAAGAAGCTGGCAGAAGCAAAGGACCAAATTTTTGACCTGGCAGAAAAGGAATGGTAAATAAGGAAACAAATCCAAAGAAAGAAGGAAGAATGATGAAACATGACAATGAGCTTAGGAAAGTCATTGACTCCAAGGAATAGAAAGAGGTGCTTATTGTAGGAGAAGTAGGAGTGAGAGAAAAAAAAGAGGGCTGAACATGGATTTGAGAATTCAGAGCTAAAACTGTCCCTCATCTGGGAGCAGAAACAGAGATCCAGATTCAGAGGCAAGGAGGACTCACATCACCATCCACAGAAGCATGGAACCACAAGACATAGTTTCATTCAATGGAGGAATTCTCTTTACCTAAATATGCGTGGGAGTGTAGTTTGTACATAGCCAAATCACTTACCTCAAGAGGACAAACTATACCAGCTCTCAAAGCAGGCCAGGTTGCTCAAGCAACACCAGCCCAAGCCAAAATCCATTTCCCCTTCATTTGTGAACAATGACAGAGCAGTGGTTCACGTCTAGAACTAGGACATATTCAGAAGTCAAAGGTTGTGTCATGGATTGTGTCTATCAGTTCAGAGGCGGCCTTCAGCTCAACTCATGATCCCAGGGTCTTGGCATCGACTCTGGTCTCAGGTTCCCTGCTCAGGGGTAAGTCAGCTTTTCCCTCTCCAGCTCTACACCCTGATTGTGATCTCTCTGTCTCTCTGTCAAATATGTGCATGTGCATTGTTTGACAAAAAGACAAAAACACAACCGGGGTACAAGGATTGACTGTGGCCAGGGGATGTTTTCTTTAATTTGGACCTAGATCTCTATGGAAGGCAGCCAGGTTCAGAGAACCTCCCATTATCTCAAATGCTAGACCTTTGCTCAGAGCTCCAATGTTCATTCTCCAGTTCCTTGTCTTCCTGAATATCCTCACCAACCTGTAGCATACGCTGTCTGTGGCTCTCTAATGGCCCTTTGTTGTCCCACTGTTCATCTTCTGCTGCCTCCATTAGAACACGCCCATCTTCCACAAGAGGCATTGTTTGCTTATCCCATGAAACTATTTGGGGGATGTTCATGAGAGGGTGAAGGCAGGCTTGTGCTGTCACATCTACATGTACTCCTCCAGAGGGTATCTGCACGACCCTGTGGGAATGCTCCAGGTTCTTTGACATTTGAATCCTCTTCAATGCGTCCTTTTGAAGATACAAGTTGTCTTCCTGAAACGGGCATGGAAGTCTTTCAGATGGCTTCACTTGGGCTATGGGTCTTTTCCAACATGCTCCATGCTTGCTCCTGTGGACTCCAAGTACATGAGTCCATTCTGGACCTAAGGTTCTAGGATGTAGAATCTGCTTTTGGTAAATCGTCAGTTTTGAAGATTTGGAAGTCATTTTGGCTCTATTTCTAGGGATGCTACAGCTACTCATTATAAGGTCCGCTAGGCCAGAGGGAGTCATTTTGTGTTTCTGCAGTAAACTTATATTGAACCCATGCTGTAAACAAAATTGACCCTACTCCTCCCAGAGGAGCTTACTCTCAAAGCCTAGATACAAGGGTGAATCAGGCCAGGTGAAGACATCCCATTAGAGGGGCACGCATATATCTACTAGGGTAAATTGAGATCCAATTGTCCACCCATGTGTTACCTAGCATTTTTGTTTTTGTGGTGTAGCAGACTTAGCACGACTGTGCAGTTTTTTCTGTATTGTTATCTCATTGGCCACGTCTGTATAGCCTGGCTAAACTACCGCTATAAATGTTAGTCTCTGAGGCTGGGAGGGGTTGCCTCTTTGCAAGAGAAGGCCCTGACCGGTCAATATGATTCTCGATGCTTTGTGCAAAATTAACGTTTGCTTGACCTTCACTTTGTATCAGTCTCGCTCTTTTGAATAAGGACCCTATCTTTGGAGGGCCACCCGAATTCAAATGATGAGAACTGAAACAGCATTGGAATTTTTGGAAAAACCTCTGGAGGTAAGATCATGGGATCCTGCATGGAGCTGCAGTGTACAGTCTCCTGCCAATCTTCTCTTCAGGAGTTCTTTAGGTGCTTTTATCTTTATCAGTTTTATCTCTGTGGTTCGAGACTCTCTGATATCTCCTATGTTTTCTGACGTACAGCGAGTATCCAGGCCCCTGCTTTCAATCCCGCATCGGGCGTTTTCTATGTAGAGGGTTCACTCTGATTGCCTAGCCATAATCATTCCTTCTTCCTTTACCTGGGCATCAATTGATTTTTTCATCTTTGCATTGGATCTAAGTCTGTGTCACCTCTCTGTATTCGTTAAACTCATTCTGCTTTCTAACCTGAGGGTAATTTATTTAGGAGGAAGAGATCCGGAGTACCCAGGGCTGGCCCTTAAGGTTTGTTGAGTGCGTGCGTGTGTGTGTGTTTGTGAGTGTGTATGTGGCATGCATGCCACTGCTGTTTGTGTTGTGGCTGACCCTGTCCTGGAGGCCAGTCATTTGCTGTAGCTCTCCTTTCCGGCCGTTTGTTGTTTTTAGGGTCCGGGTTGAATATGCAGAGGTTTACCTTGGTGGGCTCTGGTGTGCCTGTGAAAGGAGAAATTCGAGCAACTCAGCAGAACGCAGGCCTGCAGAATTCTGTGTTCAGAAGAGAACATGTGGTCAAAGCTTTCTTCTCGTCCCCTATGGGAGAGTCGTTGTCCTTGGACTAAGCATCTTGGACTGAGGAAGGCAGTTTTCCAAGTATTCCACTGTCGGGATTTCGAGTTGGCTGGCTAGGCAGCCTATGTCCTCACATACCTGTCTTGGCCAGTAGCTTTGTCTTGATGCTGCTGTTGCGAGAGCCCAAAATTTATGTCCACATTGAGACATCTCCACGAACACTGCCTTTCACGGAATCACTCCCACTACTCACCATCTTCCCAGTGCGTCACTTAGTATTGTCTCTCTCTGATCATTGTCTCCAGGCTGTCTTCTCCTGGTCGCTTGTTGGTGTCATATGCAGGAAAAAGATGGTGTTCCTTCAAGTTGATGTGTGCCAAGCCTGCTGATAGGAAAACTTCAGCCTTCAACACTTGTGTTGTAAAGTACTCGTGCCCTTCAGACCCTCTGCGTCTCACAGTCAACGGCACTGGGAAACAGGTTCCTTGTGGGTTCCCAGTGTGCCCTGCTCTCCTGTGCCTTGGTACTCTTCATGGGATCCAGCCCTCTGATCCACTAACCAACCAAATATCCCCTGAGCCATGTCTCCAACCTTCTCCCATCATCTCTGCAACTTCCGTTTTCTTTCGCTGTGGAGTTTATCTTGTAGGCTTCAGGTCAATTTCCACCCCAATGCAGTTGTTGTGTTCATCTTCCTGTTGCCTTCATAGCTGAAGACAAGCATGAGGTTATTAGACACTACTACCATCTCACTCTCCTCCATGTCACCTCAATTCGTACTGAGACATAAGCAAGAAGGAATTCTTCCACTTGTCTCTTATGGCAGTCTTGCGGAGAGCATTGGGCTTTGTCACATCTATCATTCTCAGAACGACATCAGACAGACGATTTCACTAACTCATGACACTCAAGAATCATACGAAAAAGAAAGGGTATTGGTACAAACAGTATGACTCTAATGAGAAATTCAAATGGTGCTGTTCTTTGGAAAGCAGTTTTGTGAGAACACGTGTTACTTGAAGAGGACAAGAGATGACATTCCTTGCAGGAGATTTCCTGAAACTGATGGAATGTGAGATTTCAAGGCATGTCAAATTGAATTGCTACCCACAAGAGACCGAATTCCATTCTCTCGTATTTTAATAATAATTGTGATGTGAAACACACACACACCACACAGCATTAACACATGCACATGCAAACACACAAAGATAAGACATGCAAAATATGGGAAGGAAGCGAGGAATCGTACCAATGAAGCAACCCCAAGAAAATACCATATAGGTGAAAGGCAAATAGAATCCAAGTCAGAAGCCAACCGAAATGAGAAAGTGAACTATTACCTATCAATAATACATTCAGTATCAGGACTAAAGTCTCCCGTCAATACAAACAGTTTGTAAGAGTGGTTGAAATTCCAAATTAAAAAAAAAAAAAAAGGTAGAAAACATCCATAAGAAAACAGCAAATATTAAACTAGCTCGTCCTTCTGTTGACCATAGGAGATTTCCTTCGACTATAAAGATACTCATAGCTTGCAAGTGAAGAAACAGGGAAGACATAGGTTATGCTATTCCCAAGGAGAAGAGAGCCAAAGTGTTTGTGCATAAGTCAGCGAGAGTCATTTTATGCCTTCGAGAGACAAAAGATAAGCGGAAGTTGTTTTGTCTTGATGGAGCATCAAAACAACAGAAACCTGGAAGAATTGCCAACATATACACCACGAACAAGGGTGTATCTAAACGTTGGAAGCCTATGAACACACAGGAATGGAGATGGCTGTTCTGCCCCATCTCTCTGCCCTTCAACCACACTGCCTCCTTCTTCCTGTGGAGACCTCTCATGGCACCTGCCTCCAAGCACAGGTGATTCCCATTGATGGGAAGACCCTCTTCTCTCCCCCATCTCCCCACTCCAGTTACTCCCACTTATTCGTGAGCTCACAAGCCCCTTGGTACACACTCTCCATGCAGCATGCTCTCTCTTTTCTAGCATTGGACTCCGTTTCTAGCTGTGCTTGTGTCATGGATGTCCCTCCCCAGCCAGCCTCCAAGCTCTCCTTCCCTTTAGCTCCAACACCTGACACAGTGCCTGGCACGTATCACTTTGAGCTTCCCTTGGGTGGACCTTTTCCTGTTGAGATGCTCCACTGGGAGCTTAGCCCCGCACCCCAGCATGGGCTCTGGCCTCAGAAGTGAGGGGGCGGGGCCAGCGCAGAGAAGGGTCTTTGCTTATTTCCAAAGCTGGAAGTGAGCTCTCAGAGGACTCAGGAGGGAGGGGGGCGGGGGCGGCCGGAAGAGGGGCTTTGCTAATTGCCCAGGCGGGAAGGAGGGGCGCGCAGCGCCAGTGTGCTGTGCTGCAGCCCATTTGGGACTGCAGGACCCACCATACTCGCTGCCCCTGCACTCCCATGCTCCAGCCTAGCCCCTGAGGCCGCGGTGTCCTGTTCCCGTTCCCGCCGCCTGCTGCCCCTCCCCGACCCATGGCTTCTCTGGAGGACCCTCTGCTCACAGGTAAAGTGACACCACGACACGCCCTCACCTGAAGCAGAAAACGCAGTCCAGGAGCTGGGCGCAGCCTCCCGCCAACCCCAGGGCACCAGGACCACCCCAGACGCTGCGCCACACCCTGTCCGCAGGGGGTCAGGCCCGGGACAGCGCCACAGGAGGTACTCCCCCCCTGCCAGCGGGCAGGCTAGCCCCCATAGTTCTGCACCCCCACGCGCTTTTCAGAGCCTCCTGCCATTCCCAGGGCACCCAGAACCCAGAGAGTGAGGCCTTGGGTGTTCTCTAGTGACAGATTCAAGGCA